>NC_064813.1:45591346-45672553 GCF_023721935.1 Panthera uncia
TACTAATATTTGCCATATTAGAAATTTGAACTGAGAGTATTTAAAAATTATATATGTATTAATTTACTTAAAACAACAATAATACACATGCTACATTTTAATATAAAATGTTTATGAAAAATAACTCTATTTTCCAAAGCAAACAAAAAAATGAGAAGATTGGCATTGAATTACATTTTTGCAAGTTTCCTTAATGTCTAGCTTGCCACAAGAGAGCTGAATTCCTGTATTGCTTCTGCATTTAACATGTTGCAACAGTTTTTAAATTCTTACCTTATAGTATTTTAAGTCATTTCAGATAATCTTAGATAATCATAGATATATTTCTTTGATACTAACCAAAACTCATTAAGTGATAGTTTCTTAAAGAAGAGAAATAATAAATTGGACTTCATCAAAATTGAAAATTCTCTCCCTCAAAATACACCATTAAGAAGATAAAAAGCCAAGACACAGAGTAAGGGAAAATATTTGAAAATTACACATCTGATGAAGACTTAGAATACATTAAGAGCTCTCAAAATTCAATAAGAAAGTGAACTGCTGAATAAAAAATAGACAAATGATTTAGGCAGCTACTTCCCAAAGAAGATATAAAGATGGCAAAATTGCAGGAATATAGAAAACACAAACTAAATCACAATGAAGCAGATCATTCATTGTCAGGGGATAGGTAGTGAAAGAGGTGGCATGAAAAGGCAGAAAGGAGAGATTGCTCTGGAGCATGGGAAACGTCTAGGGCTGATAGATTTGTTCATTATCCTGATTGTAGTGATGGTTTCACAGATAAAACATACCAAACTGCATGCCCTAAATAGGTGCAGTTGATGGTATGCCAACTAAATTTCAGTGGGTATATTAAAAAGAGACATATTCAAGTGTCCAAATTTAATAAAATTCAATCATGTTCATTTTCATTAAAGACGTTCTTCGGTGAAACTTGATTTTTTTTGATCCAGTACATGGCAGTGAAGAACAGTGACTACTAATAATGTTTTGGTGTCACTGCCTTGATTTGTGCTATGGCACCAGCAGTTTTACATACCACTGCTGTGGCAACATCAGAGTAAGTGTTAACAGAGTTTTGCTAGAATAAATCAGGAGATTTTTAAAAACATACCTAACATTTGATTATGTCAGTAATTTACTGTTACTGCGCGCGCGCGCGCGCGCACACACACACACACACACACACACACAAACACACCATCAGCAATAACAAGGAACAGAACTAAATAATTAGGAAGGAAGGAGGAAAAAGAGCAAGCCTAGTCACACTTGTAAATCCACCCACTGATCAGATACTAACTTACTTTTTGCCGTTAAACCTGTAATTTAACAAGTTACTATATTACTGAAGAGTAGCTGTGCCATCATTTGCTTTATGATTTTTCATTTGGCAAGCATTAAGTTATAGCAACTATACAATGCATTAGTGGTATCACAGCCATGATGTATTCTCTCCAGTCAATGAAATAGGACAACTTACTCTGTAAGATACTTCTCTGACTTCTTCATTTCCAATTTGAAAAGATATACAATTGTTGACAATTAAGAAATTACCATACCTATATTTATAATTTCTATTTTTTTTAATTCTGAATGATTAGAATCAACATGGAATGGAAATTTAAGTGGTACTATATACTATTCATCTATATTTTGTTGCATGAGATACAAGTTGGTAAATTAAAAAATATATATGAAGCCCAAAAAAGCTATACTTCTCATAATTTTGTTTTCCATTGGCAATTTTGTACCAGTTCTCCCTTCCATGAGGCAGAGAATTCTTTAAAATGTCAGTTTCACTTTTTTCCCAGTATTTTTAGATGTAGGTAGTACAACTTTATATTAAAAAGATGAGTTTTCTCATCTCAAGCTAGTGATCCATCCCTAAATATAAGAAAAGTGTTTTATAAATAAATTCTATTTTATTAAATTATTACTAAATTGTAAAGAAATGAGTTTTACATAAAGTTTTTGAATTTTTTTAAAGAAAAGTATTAAATTTTTTGTGAAACAGGGAAAGTTTTGGAATTTCAAAATAATCTATTGGATGATAATGATGTTGCAGGAATTACAGCAGATATAACCAGACATATGATCGATAGTACAAAACATTCAGAGACTATTGATTATTCTTTGAACAAAACACAAAATTTATAACAATTAGTATGGTCACAAATTAGGAAGGAATCTGACTTCTTAAAAGAATGACTGTCAAAATTATGAAATTATAGGCAATTATGAACATAATTAATAACAATAATTGATAATGGCTAGGATTTGAGTTTTAAAAGCATCTTTTCAGCAATTATATACATTCAGCCAATGTGTACAAATATTTCAGTTATAGAAAATTTCATTTTAAAGATCTATCAGATGTGGTGCTTTGAATCCTGAGCTGGGATAGTTGAAGGGCAGGTAAAATAAAGATTGCTGATTATTGACTATTGGCTGGAATGTCTGTAAATGGCCTACTTAGCATGGCACATCAGGGTTCCAAGAGGAAGTAATTCTAGAGAAAGTGCTCCAGCAAATACTGTGAAAGCTGCAGAGTAAAGCTGTATTCAGCTGCCATACTGTTTTTTTGGAACACTCCAATAAACAATACTAGCTGATTCTGTTTCAGCCATCCCAGCAGGAGCCAGATGTGCCAGGGGAAAAAAAAAAGCCATCCTAGAATTGAAGAATTGAGTCCCAAGTATTTCAACCCCATCTATACAAGCTACCCTTAGCCCACCCTTAGCTGAGGCCCCAGACCATGTGTAAATAACAAAAAACTGTCCCTACTTTCCCTTTCTGAATCTGACTCTCAGAATACTTAAGAATAATAAAATGCTATAGATCATTTGATTTTGGGTGGCTTGTTACACAGAAACACCAGAAAATAGCCAAAATGAGTGATACCAACCAAAGTAATGTTATATTCTCCATCACAGAAGAATATATACAACTTAGAATTGCATGCACTCCCCATTATTTACAAATCAAATATTTGCCTATTTAAAATACAATCGCCATGTGTTGCCCCTTAACTCTGTATAAAAACATTCGTTTAAAATATTAAAATTAGGGGTGCTTGGGTGGCTCAGTTGGTTAAGCAGCCAACTTTGGCTCAGGTCATAATCTCACGGTTCATGAACTGGAGCCCTGCATCAGGCTCTCTGATGTCAGTAGAAAGCCTGCTTCAGATCCTCTGTCCCTCTCTCTCTCTCTCTTCCCCTCCCCATCACCCCCCCCACTCATTTTCTCTCCCTCCCTCCCTCCCTCTCTCTCCCTCTCTCTCTCCCCCCCCTCTCAAAATAAACAAATAACTAAACTTAAATAAAAAAATAAAATAAATAAAATATTAAAATAATCCTCCAGCCAACAATTTTTCAAAAGGATCAGTTTATATAGTCACATAAAATTATTCTATTTCACAGTTTATTTTCCCTTTGTATTGATCTTCAAAAACTCCCAGATGATAGTTTTTTGATTTAAAGTAAACTTAAGTATTTATTTTCTTTACAAAATCTATTTTCTTCTTTCTACACAATATCAATTTGAGAGAAAATTTCTGTTATATTTTGATGTTACTTTGCATTTTCTTAAGAAAAATATTTTAATAAACTACTTGGCTAAATTATAACATTATTAAAATGCATAAATATACCTGACTTAATAAATCAGTTACTTTATACACATACTTAATAAGTTCAATTAAAATTAGGGTCATTTCTCTATTGAGTAATCAAATATTTTCATAATTTCAAAAACTGAAAACAAGGGAATAGGATCTATGTGAGAATTGTTTGATAACAGTTTATAAATAGTATCATTCTGTTCAAATTTAAAGTATATCTTTTTAAAACTGTTTTAATGTTTATTTATTTTTGAAAGAGACAGAGACAGAGTGTGGGAGGGAGAGGGGCAGAGAGAGAGGGAGACACCGAATCCAAAGCAGGCTCCAGGCTCTGAGCTGTCAGCACAGAGCCCCATGCAGGGCTCAAACCCATGAATGTGAGATCATGACCTGAGCTGAAGTCAGACACTTAAGCAACTGAGCCACTCAGGTGCCCCTAATTTAAAATATATTTCAAAAGGGAATATTAAAAGTACCATAGTTCTTTCGGACAATTTCAATTTAACGATCATTGTTTATGAAGAAGAAAAATACTTTTCAAAGTCTATCCTTACAAACATAAATCTATAAAAGTTTCCAAAATCAATTGCTATCTAGGGTGAAATGAAAATCCAAACTAATTTTCCTTCTCATTCTTCTAAATTTTGACAGCCTTAGAGATGTGGTTGCTTCAGTCTACAGCTGATATTGGCAAATTAGAACGAAAAGATCTGGATTTGGCAATTCAATGTAGCCTTTCTTTAAAAAGTAAAAATCCATATATATAAAAAAAAAGTCTCACAAGTCCCCCTAAGGCTTTTTTGAGGCAATAATATTCTGGGAAATGAATAGATGTTCAAAGCACATACTAGAGAAATATTATAAAGTACTTAAATAATGTTAAAGATCTCAACAATGCTTTACTAACTAAAACCAAAAGCTAAGTTCTGGCACTCTTAAAAAAATACTTCTAAGAATATAAAAGTTGAAATCTGCATCTAAAAAATTACTTAGAAACTAAATATTTAAATATCGGGTACTTATTTTTATTGAAATTCCCATTAAAGAAACATGCCCAGTGAATAAATAAAGGAAGATGGTTCCCTAGAGCTGTGTTGATATCATTTTTCTGCATATAAATTACTTCCTGGTGAGAGACTCTAGCTCCACATCAAAGAGCATGGAGGCCAGTAACTCAGAACTGTGGAGGTCAGCAACTAGGTCACTCTTCCAGATGGCAGTCAAATTGCTCTAGTTCTAACTTGCAGTTATTTTACTTTTACTCTGAGTTATATGCTTTCTTTATTAAAAGTGAGATCAAAAAAAAAGTAATAATTATCTGTTAAAAAGATAAAAACAAAATGGCAGAAAGCCTAAGCTGAAGTCTAAACACATAAATGAATTGTGTGTTTTTAATATACTGCATCATTTTTCTGACTCTTATTTCCTCAGTCTCAACTCTTCACTCTTATCAATCTATCCCTGTAATATTTTGCAAAATTATTTCCTTATTTTACATGTTTTAAAGTTTTTCTTTTCAGTAGAGTTTCTCCCATAGTCAGGAATACTGTGTAATTAACTGAGAAAAATTATATGTCACCCTCAGCAGGCTCATGACCCACTAGAAGAACATTTGATCAAATTTAAGTCCATAGCCAGAATACAGTAAAGGCCACAGGAATACCCCTAAAGAAAGGGAAACAGAGAAGAAAAATATAATTGCAAGGCAAACTAGAATAGAATATGTATAAAGTGAAAATAAGATAAAATTGGAGCACAACTGTAGAGACAAGCAAATAAATACCTATTGCTTTGTTTTTTTTAAATGTTCATTTATTTATTTAGAGAAAAGAGAGAGCATGCAAGCAAGAGAGGACTGGAAAGAGAGGGAGAGAGAAAGAATCCCAAGCAAGTTCCACATTCAGTGTGGAGCCCAATGCGGGGCTTGATCCCACAACTTTGGGATCATGACCTGAGCTGAAATTAAGAGTCGAACTCAACCCACTAGCCACCCAGGCACCCACCCCTGCTGCTTCATTATTTACTCCTATTATTGTATCTTATCACAATGGATACTTTATTGAAGCATAATTTATACACAATAAAATGCTTCAATTTTATTTGTAAATGTCTGGGTTCTGAAAAATACATACACCTGCAATACCCAATTAAAATAAAGATTTCCATCATGCCAGAAAGCTCCCCCAACTAACTTTCATCATGTTGTATTTCAATTTCAAAGGCTCTTTTCCTAATGTAGACAAAAAGCTCTTTGAATGAATGAAATGTACCTTGTTGATGACTGTTCCCAAGAACAAAGCATAGTATGTACATCAAAGTAAATGATAAATGCCTATCTGCAGGATTAATGACTAGTACAAGCAAGACTAAACAAAAAATAGATGATGTGGAAGGTGACAGAATGGTGGCTTTTATAGAAAAAATATAAATTGAGATTCAACATATTATATATAAATATATGCCTTTTGCACACCACAAAAGCCATCATTAATTTTTGGTAATGTGTGGTTATAATTGAACTTTCCTTGTAATAGCCTCTCTAGAATATTTATTTATATCGGGAATCAATGCTTTAATTGGGGTTTTATATCAATCAAGTATAGTGCTAGTTGCAAGTGACAGAGAAAAAATATTCCTAAGTATGTATAAAAGGAGTATAATCATTAGTAAATATATGTAGACAAAAAAAAAAGAGTAACAGAATTTACCGGAACTAATGACTCAAAAGTCAATAGGATTTTCTTTTCTTTCTTTCTTTTTTTAATCTTCTTTTTATTTTTTCCTTTTTTATGTTGTCATCTTCACTCAGGGTGAAAGAGGATGGCTAAGTTTCAGGGATTATATGCTAATGTCTATACTATTAAAAAAATGATTTCTGTATCCTGAGTCAGTTAAAAAATACATTCAAATCATGAGCTAGTATAACAGATTTAAGGAAAAAATCATAATTATGCCATGGGTTTTTTACTAAGAAATCAGGGCAGAAAGAGAAAATTCTTTCAAGCTTACTTCTTCAAAACCATACTCTCCTAAATTAAATTAGGGTTAGTATAAGATTAAGTTGTTCAGAAATCTTCCTTTCTAATTGCAATATAACTTACTTGAGGAAAGAGCTCATCCACAGTCATCATTATAACTTAAAGATGACATTTCCTCTTCTTTAGAGAAGAAAGCGCTTTCTCCCCGAGGGGAACAGAAAAAGGATATCAGGACAGGATGGAAGGTGAATGTTCTATAAAGACAACCTCTGGAAATTCAAGTGGAACCAAGAAATATAAATAATACAGTAATAAGGCAGAAAAAAATTCATACCAGACTCTGAGATTTAGGAAAAATATTTTTTTTTAATTTTTTTTAACGTTTATTTATTTTTGAGACAGAGAGAGACAGAGCATGAACGGGGGAGGGGCAGAGAGAGAGAGGGAGACACAGAATCGGTAGCAGGCTCCAGGCTCCCAGCCATCAGCCCAGAGCCCGACGCGGGCTCGAACTCACAGACCGCGAGATGGAGACCTGAGTCCAAGTCGGACGTTAAACGACTGAGCCACCCAGGCGCCCCAGATGACCACGTAGGTAACCAAATGATCCAATGTACACTGAAAAATGCACACAGCAAACCCAGGCATGGTACCCAAAATTTTAAGTAACTGTGGCATTTGGGGCTTGGGGGAGTCACAGGGTTAGGGTTTTAACCCATAGTTTTAAAATTATAGGACCTATCAACAAACTGAAAGGTATCAGAGTAATGACACCCAACGAACCTTTCTGTATGTATTACATATATATGCATATACATATGCATATATGTCCTCTGTAGTCAACTCCACATTGATTCTGGGTTTGGCCATGGGGCTTGCTTTGTCTAATAGGACAAGAGCAAAAGTAACAAAAGCAGACACACACACACACACACACACACACACACACACACACATACACCTCTCACTGGGGCTTCTTGTATTATTTCTAATGTGTGAAGTCCAGGTAATAAGCTGTAGACATGCAGCCCAGATGAAAATCAACAGTAACCACCTAATGTTCTGTGAGTCCATTTAGCCCCAACTGAATGACCAGTCACACGAGTACCTCCAGTAGAAAACAGTAGTAGAAACATCCAGTTGAATCCAGCCCAAACTGCAGAGCCACAGAATTATGAGAAAAAATATTGTTGGTGTGTTAAGCCTCTGGTTCTGGAGGTGTGTGTGTGTGTGTGTGTGTGTGTGTGTGTGTGTGTGTGTACAATTATAGACTGTATAGAAATAGTACCTTGAAATGGAGCACTGTCATAACAAAAACCTAAAATACTGCTTTGTCTTTGTGACCATCAGCAGCAGGAGAGGCTGGTACTAGAGGAGGAACAGCAGGGAGAGGCCTAATGTCAAGCCTGGAGGAACATCAAACAAACTGCTACTGTGTCTGTAAAAGTGGTGAGGAAACTGCTGTGGAGGATGGGATACTGGGGACCCAAATGTGTAGAGACAGAACAACTGGGCAACATGAAAGTTCCCGGAAAGACAGTAACTGTACCTAAGGAGCTAGAGGATCTGGCTAAGGACATGTTCTAGCCACATTTGCAAAATAGCTGCTGGCTTCTTTTAGCTGGGTAGGATAAGGTATGAGAACAAAGAGAAGAGATAAAAATGAATCATTCATGTTGCAAGGTCAATTTGGAGGGAAAAAATGGAGGCGTCACGACCAGCTGGTTTGGAAAATAAAGCTTTTCCATCTCAAGTCTCTGGGTCTGGCAAAGATTCTGAAGCAATAAGTGGCCTCAAGGTAAAGATCAAAGCAAAGATATAGTAGCAAAGGCTTTTCTAAAGATCTCAGAGAGATTTAAGCTGTGCCTAATAGATCTTATCAGCTTGACAAAAATGGAATTCAAAAAATCATATGAATATTGTTACATAGTTGCCTGACACCCCTAAGGTAGAGAGAAGTTTGTCATGAAATTAATGTGACTTTTGGGGCAGGGAGTAAGCCTTCCAAAATGTCATAGGAAACTCACAAAGTTATTTAAATAAGGGTACTATTAAAAACGCTGCCAGCTTGGACTGAGAAGCAGGGGCTGAGGAAATTCGAAATTAAATGAGGTCTCTTGGCCCCATTTCTGAAACAGACACCGCAGGAGGGTTGCTTTGCTGCAAACATGAACCATTTCTTTTGAAAAAGGATGGACAGTCTAAAGGGTAGAGCCAAGAACTACAGAGAAAGCCAGGCTAAGAAAGTGCTCCTAGGGAGCAAAACTGGGGCCCAAATCAGAGACCATTCCCTGCTGTTAGGATAAGAAAACCGGAGACATGTGCCTGACTTTCACAATTTCTCTGAACAAGCTCTTCCTCTCTATTGTTTTAAATGGGAGCACACATTCGTTTTCTATTGCTGCATTATAAATTACCACAAACCATCGCCTTAACAGAACGTAAATTTATTATCTCACAATGTCTATGGGTTAGGAGTCTGGGTACCAACAACTTGCCACGTTCCCTGTTCAGAGTCTCACCAGGCTCAATTCCAGGTGTTGAGCAGACCCATCATCTCTTCCGAGACTCAAGTAACTCTTCCAAGATTACTGTTGGCAGAATTCAGTTTCTGGTTGCAGGACGAAGGACCTCAACTACTAGAGAACACCTATCATCCCTGCCACACGGTTTTCTCTACGAACTGGTAGTGCGTTTCCTTCTAAATCAAAAGAAGCATGTCTCTGATGCTTCACCTTCTTTTGAAAGACTCACCTGTTCAGATCAGGACCACTCAGGGTAATCACCCCTTTGATTAACTGAAAGTGAAGTGATCAGTAATCTAATCATATGAAAGACCATCATATTCTCTGGTCCCATCCCCACAGAAAGAGAAACAACTATTCAGGGCATGTACACTAGGAGGAGGAATCTGGGGGGCATCTTAGAATTCTGCCTACCACAGAGTGTAACCATTTGGAAACAGTGTGCAGGCTGGATAACTTGTCTTTTTGCTTCAGAGAACTTTGAAAGAAGAGGACGTACATTGTGTACATACAGACTTGATATGCTCACAAAATAATGGATTATGATCCTGAATCCATGATTAGATAAGACTTGGGGGACCTTATAAGTGAGTATACATTAAATGTGAAGGGTTAGGAGTCATTTGGGTCCAGTGACACAATGTGATGGACTGTTAAAATAATACCCATACCCATGCATCACTGTTCTCTATGTCCATGTACTTAAGAGGTTTCCTTTCCATTTACATTGAATTAGTCTTGCTTTCCCCAATATATCAGCAAATATCATGCAGACACTTTGAAAGTGGTCGTGCTTCCCGCTAAAAAATCAAAGAACTATAAGCCCATGCTGAACTCGTGATAGTAGGTTCATTTTCCATAGTGATGTGGATTAGTGAGTCTGAATCAAGTACTTCATTTGTATTTGAAGATTAAGCAAATGATAAATGTAGGAAATGGGAGATTTGTTTCTTTCTGTTGGAAAAGGAAATTACAAATATTTTTAAAGAGATGCTAGAAGAACCTTGTGCTAATTAGATTGGAATTGGAGGATTCTAATGTCTGTCTATGGTTTTTAATACCCACATACAGGTAGGTAAGTGGGTGGGTTGATAGATAAGATAGATACAAACACATGTTTGCTGATGATACTTAGAAGCAATGACAGCCTGGGAGCAATGAAAATATCAATACCCAGATGTTTTCTAAATAGCATACCCTAGTTATAGGAAGCAAAGCTTCTCAGAGAAATTGAAGATCCCAGAGGTGGAGCAGAGAAAGTATAAGATTATCATGGAATATCTTAGTATGAAAGGAATAAAAAACTACCAAAGATTGATGCAGATAGATCTAAAGATTACAGAAGACTGCTTGAATTTCTCATTGTAAAAAAATGGCAAATAGCTATCCTACTTATATCCTATGCTAAAAAACATGAACTCCCGTGATAGAAAAATACCACATGTAAAATACTAATTGGGCAAAGAAAAATAAAGTCTCAACAATATGATTGATCCTCAACATTTCAAAAGGCAAACTCTGATAATGTGGGCTATTACACATGTTTGTTTTCAGCACCTTTTCCAAAATGTATTTTTGGTCGTAAGAATAATACATTAAAGAAAGTTTATCTCTTTCAAATAAAATGTGAATGTGAATATATTACCTGTTTTTCTCAGAAATTATTTCAATATTTGATCTCCATGATAATAACAGTGCTGTTCAAAGCATCTCACATACAATAATTAAACCTCAACACTTACCCTATTTATTAATATTATTATTTCCTCAACTGTAAAGATGAGGAAAGTGAGACACAGTAACTTTCTCAAAACCATGCAGTTAGTTAATGGTACAGCTGGGATATAAGCCAAGGCAATCTCACTCCTGATGTTAGATTCTTACCCATTACACTGTTCAGCCTTTAATTGTGATAATAATGGAATAATATCTTCCCCAAATACCCATTGCCAGCTACCTTTCCCCTAGATAAGGAAATACTTACACCTTTTAAAAATGAAGTGTACCAGAATCCTCATTTATTTATCATGACCCGATTTGCTTCTCTGGCTATTATGCATTTGGGGAATCCATTAAAGCTACTCTCTCATCTCAGTAAGTAAGTAACTAAGTCAGTAAATAAATAAATACCTCCTAATAAGAAAAGGTTAACTTCTGTTGTTCATCCATTACATAAACTATTATTAACTGAACTTTTTCATGTCCCAAATCTGATTCTGTCAAGGGATGTTTTCATTAAATGAAATCATCACCTTGGTAACAATATTTATAAACCCCACACTTCAAAACAAGCTAAATCATATTTTGTAATTGTGTGTTTAATTCCATCAAATGTTGAAACTTCTAAAGACATTTAGAATGCAGAATACAGTTTAAATTTCTCTCAAACAAAAACAGCTTTAAAATAATCCACCTAAACTAAATATTCTGAATACATACTGCTTGATGTTGATGTTCGCATCACAGAAACAGCCACAAGGTATATAGTCATGTATATAATACATGTATATCAACACATATATAAACAGTATATACACAGAGGTAGTATATAACTGTCAGTGTGAGTTAAAATAACAACAAGTGAACATCAGCCAGCATTGTATATTTAATTTGGAAGCTTTTTAGATATGCACTTAAAGTGATTGAAAGGATTCACAAGATCCTTACATGCTCTCAAATACATTTTTCTAGCAAATAATTATCCTCTGAAAATGTTATCATAGGGTTCAAGCTCATGTATTATTTAAAAAGCAATCTTGTAACTCATTCAACTGTTCACAGGTAAAAATCTATTAGATAACAGTAGCAGAGGCACAGAGTTCTTCCCCCCACCCCCAGGAAAACCAAAGATAACCAACATGGTCTTTAGAAGACCATGTTTACTCTAATAATAATAAAAACCCTGTTTATGAAAAATAAATAAATGACAGTTATCACTATCCCTAATGTTATAATAATCTTTAAATTTATTTTTGATAGATCAAAACAAAATGTTTATCACTAAATACATTTTGTTATTGAATTATAAAAGAATAATCTAAAAACTCCAAATAGCACCCACACATATCTCATTAATAAATCATATTCTTTTTCAATTTAAGTTTACTTCTGCTAAGGATAGTTTTCCATTTTCATTGTCTGAAATTTTTGAAACCATAGGGACATAACAAAATTAAAATAAAAAATAAGACTACCTATAGATTAAAAGTGAACAGCACTCATTTTTTTAATCATAGTTGATACTTAATGTTACGTTAGTTTCAGGTGTACAGCATGATGATTCCACAAGTCTATAGGTTATGCTATGCTCAGATGGTAACTACCACCTGTCTCCATACACTATTGCAATACCGTTGACTATATTTCTGATGAACAGTAATCATTGTAATAATTGTGTATATATATATATATATATATATATATATATATATATATATATATTCAGAGCCTTTGTGTGTGCATGCACGTCTTCAGACCAAGATCTATAGAATTTATTCTCTTGATTTTGAGATTTAAGAATATATCACCTGGTGGGGTGCCTGGGTGGCTCAGTGGGTTAAGCGTCTGACTTGAGCTCAGGTCATGATCTCACAGTTCATGAGTTCAAGCCCCGTGTCTGGCTCTGTGCTGACAGCTTGGAGCCTGCTTCCGATTCTGTGTCTCCCTCTCTCTCTGCCCCTCCTCTGCTAATGCTCTGTCTCTCTCAAAAATAAACAAACATTAAAAAAAAAAAAGAATATATCACATAGTGAGAATGAGTCTCTTTTGAGAGATACTCAACTAGAAAATCTACATAAAATACAAAAGAAAACATAACAAAAACAGTGTTTGAAGACACAGGTAAATTGATGAGGCAATTCAACTTTAGCAGAAAAAAAAAATCACAGACATGAGAAATCTCTCAAAAAGGAGGCCATCATACTGCATCAATATTGTCTTACAGGATATTTGCTGATTCCAGGCAAATCGGAAGTTGTAGGTGTGGGCTGGGCACAGCACTGACAGTTTTACATTAGTTGAACAGAAAAAAAAAAAATTAGAGACTTAAAGGCTGAGGACTCTAGTGAAACAAAAATGGAGAACTGAGGTCAAAAATGTACCAGATGTTCTACCAAAATTATTATGGAATTTTCAAGCAGTATAGAGTGGAGACTAAAATGCAAGGCAGAGATTTTCTGTAAATTATCATAGTTTTCTGAAGCCCTGAGGTGTTGAGAAGACAAGTTTTATTCTTATCTTGCCAGGCTGGTGGGTCCCTGATAAATACAACAACTTATGAAACTGCTGGGCAGGTGAGACCACAATGTAAAATGCAAGCAGGAGTAAATAGTAAGTGTCTAAAACTGTAAATTGGGTTAAACTCAGCTCAATCCCCGCATTACCCATTTTGCAAAGAAAAGAGTGATCTCTCTCTAGAGGCATTTACATCATCTAGAATTTTTATAATTTTTTTTGTCACAACGTCTGGCTTTTAATAAAAATTTTGCCAAGCAAACTAAGCACGACACAAATGAGGGTAACAAAAAATGTCAACAGAAGTTTACCTACAGATGATCCATATATTAAAATTATCAAAGACTTTTAAGGTTCTATGCTTAATAAGTTCTAGTTAACAAAAAATAAGATTGACAAAATAGATAAAAATTTAGAGCACTTCTCCAAAGAATTGGGATTCATAAAAAAGTCAAAGATAATTTCTGGAAGTGAAAAATACAATAACAAAAGTTAAGAATGCAGTAGGTGGGTTTTAAATTTTCATCCTAAAGTGCTGACTGTCAATCAAAAGGGTCATATTCCACTAAAATATTTTTCAAAGTCAAAGTAAAATAATATTTTTGAGCACACAAAAACCATGTGAGCATTTGCATTAAAGAACTATTATAATAGCTTGTAATATAAAATATAAAAATAAATAAAAGCAAGATGTGTAATAATCCTACATTGAACACTATAAAACTTAACTGAGAGAAATTAAAGATGACATAATAAATGAAGGGATACCCCGTGATATAAATTAGAGAGTCAGTATTATAAAGATGTCAATTCACCTCAAATTCTATGTATAGATTCATCAAAATCACAATCGAAAGTACAGTATTTTTAAGTTGAAATGCTATTTTTTTAATGTATATGCCAACATGAATAACCTACGACAGCTAGAACAAACCGGAAGAAGAAACAAACTGGAAAACTTACACTACCGGGTATCATAACATTATAAAGTTACACTGGTTAGAATACAGTGATACCGCCAGATAAATAGAACACAGGAAAAAAATAGATAATCTGGAGACAGACTTTTTTTAAAAGATTTTTTTTAAGTTTATTTATTTATTTTGAGAGAGAGAGAAAGAGAGAGAGAGAGAGAGAGACTGAGGAGAGGAGGGGCAGAGAGTGAGGGAGAGAGAATCCCAAGCAGGCTCCACACTGTCAGGGTGGAGCCTTACATGGGGCGTGAATTCTCTGTGAGATCATGACCTAAACCAAAATCAAGATTCAGACACTTAACTGGCTGAACCACCCAGATGCCCATGGAGACAGATTTTTATCTGAATTATAAAAAGGAGCCACTTAATTGCTACAGGGAAAAAAATAGTCTTTTTAATAAATGATGCAAGGTCAATTGGAGATTGATTTTATATATATATAATATATATATATATTATACATATATATAATATATATATATTTATATATCATATATATATTATATATATATAAATATATATATTTATATTTATATATATATATATATATACACACACACACACACCAACTGATTATATATCACATAATATTAACTTTAGATGGATTGTAAATCTAAATGTGAAAGTTAAGACAATGAAGTTTATAAAAGAACACAGAGGAGGATATATTTATGACCTTAGGAGTAAATAAAGATTTTAAATTAGGAAACAAAAATTACTCAATATAAAGGGTAAAAAAGGAATTGATAAACTGGGCTACAATAGAATAGTTAAATAGTAACATATAATATATATTCCTTACATATTAATAACAAAAAGACAAACACAATGGAAAAATAGGTGAATGATTTGAATACTCATTTCAAAAAAGAGGATATTTGAATAACAGATAAACATATGGCAAATTGTTCAACTTATTGGTAATCAAGGAAATAGAAATGAAACCACAGCAAAATATTGCTCAAACCAACCAAAATTGCTAAAAAAGCAAAATATGGAGCAAGTATAACCCTTATTTACTGATGGTAAAATTTTAACCTGATACACATCTTTGGAAAATTATTTGGCTATAACTACTGAAACTAAGTAGACAACACATTCCTACACATATACATAACAGAAATACAAAAACTTGTCCAATGAAACACTGAATTTTTATTACCATAAAGACTGAAATATAATAAACATCTGGATGGTTACTAACAGAAAAATGAATGCTTATAACATGATACACAAGAGTACCACAGACCGAGCAATGAGAATGAATGAACCATTGCCATGTAACAGGAATGGATCTCACAAACATAATACTGAGGGGGTAAAAAGTTAAGAAATGTAAACGTGTCCTGCATTATTTAATTTATTTTAAAAATGCAACACTATGGTGGGTGAGGTAGGGATGTCAGTGTTACTTTGGGGTGAAAGAGTGAGGGGGATGCAAGACCAGTTTCTTGGATTCTGCCAATCAATGCATTTTAGATCACATACACCTCCATCTACATTTTAAAATCACATTTTTAATATACAAAACGTTTTTTAAATGAGGCAAATAGAAACATCATGAATCTATAGACAGATAAACAGAATTTGGTTACAATTGAGTCCTGGTTGTATGAGCATGTTCACTATGTGGAAAATCATACAACTTATGCATTATGACTTACACATTTTTCTATAAGTTTTACTAGAATGGATTTCTAAAATAATGCCTTATGCTTACCTTGAAAGGAAGAAGTATTAAATAAAAGGTGCTAGAGTTATTTTCTTGACAGGAAAAAAATATCTTTTCCTCTTCACATCACAATTTTCTTCAGGATGTACTCCAGATACATTAAAGGAATAAATATAAAATAAAATTATTTAATTAATTTATTTTTTTTGAGAGAGAAAAAGAGCGAGCATGAGCGGGGCAAGAGACAGAGAAAAAGAGAGACAGAGAATCCCAAGTAGGCTCCATGCTGTCAGGACAGTCCAGCATAGGGCTCGATCTCACAAACCATGAGTTCATGACTTGAGCTGAAGTCAAGAGTTGGACACTTCACCAAGTGAGCCCATAAAATATATTTTTTTAAATGTATGACAGTATTTATAGACCCTTAATATAATATTTCTGTGTGTAAATTTTAAAATGAAAATAGTAAATATACATAAAATTATAAATACTAAAAAGATGTATAATCTGAGGAAAGCAATAGAAGTACAATAAAATATTTGGATTTCAATATATTGATATTCACAGAAAAAATCAATAAAAACCTCTATGAAGTAAAATACTTTTTATCATTCATATTACTCACTGAAAGAATATTTCATGAGGTCACCCGGGTGGCTCAGTCAGTTGAGTGTCTGACTTCGGCTCAGACAGTGCAGAGCCTGCTTTGGATTCTCTGTCTCCCTCACTCTCTGTCCTTCCCCCCTCATGCTCTCTCTCTCTCTCAAAAATAAACATTAAAAAAGAGTATTTCGTGGATAACGTTACAAAGTAATTATTTAACCATCAAATATTTTTTTAGCACCTAGGTATGGTGGACGCCATGGCATGGATTAGGTATAAAGTGATGAGCAATTTATCAAAGAATTTACATTCTAATAAAGACATTAATAATATAAACAGGGAAATAAACACATAACTAACATTGTAAAAATGATTGGAAGGAAAGGGAGGCAACATTTAACAGAGACTTCTAGGGTTTACACTGGGCTTCCTGTGGTCTTCTCCTCTCACGCTTGCCCCTGACTCTACTTCCCTTTTAGACCAACTTTTCAATGTGGAGTGTCTCAGGTTTTAGTCCTAGAAATTCTTCTCTTACTATTACACTCAAACTTGATTTGTCTGGAATCAATGATAATTCTACCACTGGACTAATCCTATGACTTCTAATGGCATATATACCTTGATGACGCCACAATTTTTTCTCTGGTTCAAATATTTCCCCAAACTATATACAGTAAAACCTTGGTTTGTGAGCATAATTTGTTCCAGAAATGTGCTTGTAATCCAAAGCACTTGTATATCAAAGCAAATTTCCCCATAAGAAATAATGGAAACTCAGATGATTTGTTCCACAACCCAAAAATATTCATATAAAAATGATTACAATACTGTAATATAACACAAAATAATAAAGAAAATACAAAATATAGGGGCACCTGGGTGGCAGTGGCAGTTAAACTTCTGACTCTGGCTCAGGTCATGATCTCGCGGTCTGTGAGTTTAAGCCCCACATCATCATCTGTGCTGACAGCTCAGAGCCTGGAGCTTGCTTTGGATTCGTGTCTCTCTCTCTCTCTGCTCCTTCCCCACTCATGCTCTCTCAAAAATAAACATTAAAAAATTTTTAATAAAGAATAAAATAAAAACAAAATACAAAATATAAAGAAAATTAAACAAATTCACCTGCACTAACCTTTGAAAACCTTCGTGGCTAGTGTGAGGGAGACAAGAGAGAGGAGGGTAATTGTATAGGACGACTTTCACTATCATGAATGGAATCACTGCTATCTATTGGTCCAATGGAATCTTTTTCTTTTTGTGCAACTTTAACAAGGAATCTACCCAATGACCTAGAATGAAGCAAAGCATTCCTAAGCTTACTCTTGCATGGAAAAGTAAAGGACTATCCATAGGTGCTTTGAAGTGATAAAAAATACACTAGAGACATTTGTGGACACATTCCAACATTCTGAAAAATCATTAGTTTCTGCCGAACACCACAGTCTGAGACTGAGCATTCAAGCATGGGAGATGATCACCCACAATCCTGCAGTGAGTGAGACAGAGAAGAACCATTGGCTCAGTTGTGATCATGTGATGTTTGCTATCACATACTATTTGTATTGCAAGACATTGCTCATTTATCAAGTTGAAATTTATTAGAAATGTTTGCTTATCTTGTGGAATACTCATAGAACAAGTTACTCGCAATCCAAGGCTTTACTGTATATCCTTCCACTAAGTACACATGTCCAAAATGGAAATCTTGATATCCCATACCCAACATGATCCATCCCCAAATTCTTACTTCATTATATGTCAATCCTATTCATGCAATTTCTTAAGCCAAAAACCCTATAAGCATCCTGACTGCTCTTTCTCATACTCCAGATAAAAACAGAAGAATATCCTGTGGTGTCTGGGTGGCTCACTTGGCTAAGCATCCAATCAAGCCCCACATCAGGTTCTGCACTGACAGCATGGGGCTTGCTTGGGATTCTCTCTCTCTCCTCTCTCTCTGCCCCTCCTCCCCCCCGCCACTGTCTCTCAAAATAAATAAATGTTAAAAAAAAAAAAAAAGTAAAACAGAAGAATATCCTGTCCTCTGCCTTCAGAATATATCCCATGTCTGATCATTTATCAACAACTGTACTGTCATGTTAATCCAAGCCACCACCATCACATATCCAACTATGCAATAGCCCCCATATTGGTATCCCTTATTTATATTCTATAGTATATTCCCCTTATAATCATTTCTCCATACATCAGTCTGAATAATCATTTCAAAACATAGATCTGATGGTGTCTCTTCACTGCTTACAATCCTCCAAAGTTCATACTTCACATAAAATTGGTAATCTTTACTATTTTCCAAAATGCCCTACATGATCTGGCCACAACACTCTTTTCAGGAATCATTTTCTACTGTTCTCTCCCAGATGACCATGTTCCAGCCACACAGGCACCTTGCTCTTGGTACTGAGCATATGTTATCTTTTAACAACAACAATTAATTCCTTCTAGAGAAGGTTTGTATATTTGTATTTGCCTCATTTAGAATAGGTTCTATGTGTAAGCATTCACTAAACATTTCGTATTGGTGATGTTGCATGGCACACATTCTTTTGAGTCAGTTCCTGTTTATCCAATATCAGTTTACAAAATTTCTATTTTCCTTCTATATTCAGACAGTATCTTCCCAAAGAGAATAATTAACTCAGACTTCTTTCTGAAAGTTGACAATTTTCTTGAAAGTCTCATATATTCTTTTTCTAAACTATATCAGATTCTAGAATTCTATTATTAGGAAATGCTTTAGTTAAAAAAAAAAGGAGGGGGGAATTGCTTTAGGAGAATAGTCACCCAAATTAATAATATGGAGTTAGTTTGTGTACATTCAGAAAGGAAAAAAAACAATCACACTTAAGTCCATATTACACACCATGTTTCAGAAAGGCAATGCAGTTAAGAATTCAACAGCCCTCATGACATTAAAAGGAAATGTTCATACAATTACTGACTTTATGGTTCTTAGTTTTTTCCTGAGGGAAAGTCAATAAAGGAATAAAGGAAATATACTTTTAACTATATTGGCTTTATATGAACATTTTGTTTATTTTAATTGCTAATATTGTTTAAACATACATTTCTTTTAACTTAAAGCACCATTATCAGCATCCTATTGTTGATGAAATAATGGATTGGTTCCATTTAATTCTCTCAAATTGGCTAATAAATGAATAATAAATTAAGTTACTGCTCCTTTATAGTTTCCCGCCTTCTCTCACATATTTTCTTCTGTGGTTTGTATCTACTTTCTTCCACTGATAATATGTTTCAATAAAAAGATTCATAGTCATCATTCTCCCTGATCCTGAGATAGATTCTTCCTTGTTAATATATTAAGATTAACATATTAACGTTGGTCTCCTTCTCAATTGTTCACAAATGTGGAACTAACTACTAGATGCCCAATCTTTCCCTCCCTGATCAACAAGATACCATCTGGATAAAAGAATTTTGTATTTGCAAAAGCATAGGGATTAGAGATAGTGGCTTGTAATCCCTTTTACCTGCCCAATATGGTTCAGCCAGTTTCTGCAGAATACCTCCATCCCTTTTCTTATTCCTGTGTACCTTGTGGGCTACATGTTTTATCCCTCAAAGAGCACTATAGAAATGAGGAAGCTAAAAGAGAAGGAAAGGGTGAAGCTATACCTGCAGGTCACAAAGGAAGAAGAAGAGGAGATTAGAGTCAGAAAAGGAAGGGTATCTGCTTTGTTCTTCCTAGTCCAATATTTGGTAACAGACCTGTGCTCTAGTTCTGTCTTACTCTTTCTCTTCACTTTACAGCAAAATTACTAGAATGTGTTTCTTTGTGTCAGACAAGTTGACTGTTCCCCTCAGTTAACACTGAAGTTTCTCCTTCTTCCTCCAGTTACTGGCCACATCTGAATAACCTCCCCTCCGACCTCCCTAAATCTGATATCAACAAATTCTGGCAAGGAACCAAGTTTATTTGCTATAACTCTATTTGATCTTAGACTCTTATTACCAGGCCCCTCCCTCAGGGGTCTAAACTCAAACTCTATCTCCTGTAATTCCCACTAGTATATAGGTAAAGCTCCCACTCCCACATTGTCCCCACTTTGGGTTGTGTTTTTTTACTTATAGGCAAACATAAGATTGGCACTCTCTATCACAAAGCTACTTGGACAACAATGGAGCTGAATATTAAGCTGAATAATGATATTAATTGTCAAACCCACCAAGTCCACTATGAAAATGTAAGCATCCTGATCTGGGAGGACTAGGAGACTGATACATGAGTTTGAGAAAGCCAAGTATATGCACTAAAAAAAAACCCTTGAAATCCTAGGCTTCCTTCATTCACAGGACCTTCAGAAGTAGCCTACTTCTTTATCTTTCAAGACAACATGCTTCACTCAGGTTTGACTCTGCCTCACCTCCTAGCCATAAGATCAACAATTAGGATGGTCACTACACAACCTGACAAAGAAAGGGCAATGTCAGCTAAAGGAGGAATGATACTATCTCTTCAGTGATCTGGAGGACTTAGTCCACATATACTGATGGGGGAGGAGTGGATCTGGTAAGAATTTGAACAAAAGGTCAGAACACGGAGTTGGCAAATGTTATCAATATGGTAGCAACCTCCTGGGTTTAGAGATTAACAACATCAACCTACCAATTGACTATAATTTTAGGAAAGTGCCTTACAGACACTTTCGGTGAGTAGGGTACTGGCATTATTAGGAAAAAAGTGGTAGATGTTCTTGGTATGTCAGAGCTGATGGTAGGATACATTATCATAAATTTGACCATTTGAGCAGCACAGGGCATGACATAAAGGAGACAATAATGATGTTTAACTATCAGAGGCAAATTGTTTGCAATTATTATAAAGAATATCAATATCTGAGTAGCAAACAGGTGAACGAATCCTTAGAAATCCTTGGGGATGGTCAAGAGACCATGAATTCCCTTGAGATAAAACATATAAGTAACCAAAAAAGGTACTGTTTAATCTACACAAAAGAAAAGAGCCTGGGCAATTCATAGCTACCTTGGTTTAAAGTCACAAACTATGCCAATTCAGATCTGAACCAGTTTTCACAACTTAAACTGACTAAAGAAGTAACCAGGAGTCCAGGAGAAGGAACAGACAAAATTATGGCAATTATACACTGCAATGCATCCCTCAATTCTCCCCCCAAGGACTTACGGCTATTTACTAGAATGACTTTACTCACAAAATGGGACCCCCAAACTTTTCAAAGAATTTTGGCTTTGACAATATAAAGACTCTGGTCCCTACAAAATAAAGCTTCCATGAAGTAGTATAACAACTGTGCAAAAAAACATAAAAAGCCATAACTGCTGCCCCAATCACTTTTTTCTCTTTGTTCAAGGAATCACCAATCTGATTCTCAGAAATTAATGCTTTGGTTACAAAATGAGGGAAGGGAGGCAAGAACTGTGAAATGTCTGAGATTTTTACCTTGCTTATAAAACAAGGAGTTATCCTGACACAGTTTCATAGATGTTAGCAAGAAACATTAGACTTCTGAGTCAGAGACAAAGAACTCTGTTACTCAAGGCACAATAGATACCTTAACCTTCCTGTTACCATCAGTTCCTTCCACCTACCATCCCCCCAGGCAATATGAAAAGGCCCATCTGATGTCCTGAATGTAGAGGTTTTGGATTATATCTGAGGAACCTCAAGCTTAGAAAGCTCCAATCTCTTAAACTGGGGTGTTTGCAAGCCGGCCTAACTATTGCCATGGAAAGACAAATTATACAGTAAAGAAATCCTTATGCCCTCTCCCCTGGAGTGAGATACTATCTCTGTCTTCCAATGATGTTTGCTGTATAAACATCCTTGAAAAGATAGTTCAAACAACACAACTTAATAGAAGTCATTCAAGTATGAAACAGATCTAGGGAGAATTATCTCCTAATAATAACCAACCCTCATTTCTATATCAAATCACTAGAATTTCCCCATACATGTATACTGTCTGCCACTCTGATTCTGATTTGACTGACAGGGCCAAAACCAAATCAGTTTGAAATGTTTTATTTGGCATTTAACTAAAGCTACTACCAATACGACCTTAACAGCAAAATGATAACAACTTGTACTATTGATTCAACCTTGTAGCCCACACTCTCAGCTGAATAAACCCTATAAACCATCAGCATTTAGCTTAGAAAGCCAGGTGGCATTCTCCCTAAGTGTCTGTATTGACCTTTCTACTTGGTCCGAAACATCAATTCAGAAACAGCAGGCTGTATTAAAGATCTCCCAGACTCCACCTTGGACAAAAAGTAAGACAATTCAACCAATTGAGCCTGACCTGTCTGGATGTCTTCCATGATTTTAAATACTTGAAGGATTCTTATGACTGACCCTAAGGTGCAAATCACTATTTTTTCAGGAGGATGAAATTTAATGCCTAGTTCCCCATACAAGAAATACAATCTCAATGATACACAAAATGATACACAAGGTACTTCTGGAAAGAAAGGGGCACTTACCACGTTGTGGACCCCCCAAGTGGGACTACTTTCATTCTCAGTCATTTCATGGAGTGGAAATGTCACCTTGCTATTCGCATGAACAGACAGGACAGACTAGAATGACTTTCTTCGAGAAGTTTCTCCAAAAACAGATGAGACTCAACAATTCCAAGTGAACTAGGAAGAAACCATATGGTCTACCAGTTGGCTGGGGTGCACTTTGGACATACTATCAACCTGTGCCCTGCAGGTCAAACTTGAGGAACCCCAAAGAAAACTTTTGGGTTTTGTTGCAGTTATTGCAATGTTACCATTCCCATAGGAAAGTAAAACATTTTTATTTCTAAAATAATTATAAAAGGTTAATCCTTAGAAACTTATAGTTTTTAAATATAACTGAAGCGATAAACATACTTTTTATGTCTCTATCACATGTAGCAAAATGGCAGTAGACTACCAAAAATTCACATATGAATTAGTCTGTTTATAAAGTAATATTTTACCATTAACATAAATACTTATTTTTCTACATATATTAGGGAGTAATTAAAATGACAACTTGGGCAATATTAGAGCTCTGACTTAATTGAGGGATGTTTGGCTGATTACAAACAGTGTATTCATTTTATAAAAATGAAATTCTAATTAGTGTTGGCTTCCTGTCAAAATCAGTAATTAACAAAGTTGTCAAAGTCAATCCTATTATTCATCTTGATAATGAAATTATTTAAACATCAAACATGAATGTTCTATTAGCTTGAGGAGTATAATTGTTGTTAACATTGCTCATAGGGCTTAATAAACATATCACATCAGCTACACTATCTACCTAAATACCTGTACACAGATGCTTATGATTAAGAACTTGTGAAGCTTTGTAAGATTAAGTACGTGACTGAGATTGTGTTACAAATAATATTTTTCTTGAGTTGGTACATGTGACATGAGAAAATATGACTCTATTTTTCTGAAAGTGAACCAGAATGTGTTTTTATGATCTGCAAAACTAACCTGCATTTATTTAAACTGTTCAATTTTATAACTTTGGCATATCCATGAAATCATTATCCATTACTAAACATACCCATCAATGCTGAAAGGTTCCTCCTGCATATTTAATTCCTCCTTCCAGCCCTTCCCCATCTAAACCCTGTTTCCAGGCAACCACTAATCTGTTTTCATTTCTTATCATATATTTGATTTAATTTATTTTTTTTAATTTTTTTTTAACGTTTATTTATTTTTGAGACAGAGAGAGACAGAGCATGAACAGGGGAGGGTCAGAGAGAGGGAGACACAGAATCTGAAACAGGCTCCAGGCTCTGAGCCATCAGCCCAGAGCCCAACGCGGGGCTCAAACTCACGGACCACGAGATCCTGACCTGAGCTGAAGTCGGACGCTTAACCGACTGAGCCACCCAGGCGCCCCTATTTGATTTAATTTAATATGAATTCAAACACAGAGT
This sequence comes from Panthera uncia, assembly GCF_023721935.1. Taxonomy (NCBI): domain Eukaryota; kingdom Metazoa; phylum Chordata; class Mammalia; order Carnivora; family Felidae; genus Panthera; species Panthera uncia. Next base: position 45,615,915 of record NC_064813.1, read on the forward strand.
ATGATTTTTGTCAGGATTCTTTCACAATAATTATTTTGAGATTCACCCATAATGTGTTTTGTACTAGTAAATAATTATTTTTTGTTGCTAAGTAGTATTCCAATGTATAGCTATATCATAGTTTGTTGATGCGTTCAACTTTTTTTGGACATTTGGGTTATTTTAAGGTTTTACTATTACAAAGATACTAGAATGGTAATGCACAAGTCTGTGTATTGGGACATATGTTTTTATTTGGTTTGGATAAATACCTAGAAATACACAGATGATGGTAGATCTATCTATATTTTACATTAATTTTTTTCAAACTTCTAAACTTTTTTCCTAAATGAGAAAACTTGTACCATTTTACATTCCTACCCACAGGATATAAAAGTTTCAGTTCCTGCATATCATTGCAAATGGTTGGTATGATCAGGTTTTTTTTTTGTGTCCATTTAAAAAAATAATTTTTAATGTTTATTTATTTTTGACAGAGAGAGACAGACAGAGTGCGAGCAGGGAAGGGGCAGAGAGAGAGGAAGACACAGAATCCGAAGCAGGCTCCAAGCTCTGAGCTGTCAGCATAGAGCCTGACATGGGGCTTGAACTCACAAACTGTGAGATCATGACCTGAGCCGAAGTCAGTTTGTTCAACTGACTGAGCCACCCAGGCACCCCAATTTTTCTATTTTTACTACTCAAATGTGTAGGTAGTGGTATTATATTGTAGTTTTAATTTACATTCCCCTAATGACTAATGATTTTGAACACTTTTCATGGACTTGTTTGCCATCTGTGATTTTCTTTGGTGAGTTATCTGCTAGAAATATTTTGTTCATTTTTTTATTGATATACCATTTTTTATTATTGAGCTTTGAGAATTATAATTTTGTATAGAAGTCTTTTTTTCAGATATGTGATTTTCAAATATTTTCTCCCAGTCTTTATCTTTTAATTCCCTTAATAGTATCTTTTTAAAGACATTCTTATTTTTTAATAAGTTCAATATATATATATGTATATATTTATATATATGATAAATCATACTTTGGCATACACATAGGATACATAGTTTTTCTCTAATTTTTATTTTTAGAAATCTAAAAATGTGTAGCTTATTTTCATGTTGATGATACATTTTGAGTTATTTTTATTACACTGTTCAATGTATGCATTTAAGACTCTTTTTATGCATACTGATATATAAATGTCCCAACACTTTTGTTTTAAAAGATTATTCTTCCTATATATTCTTTCTCTATGTACATTATCTCTCCCTCTGTATATAAACATATACATATATACACACATATCTCTGAACTGTCTGCTTTCTTTCATTCATCTGTTAATCTTATTATCTATCTTTATGTTAGTTCCATATTGACATGGGATATAGAGGTTTATAACGAGTCTTAAAATCAGACATTGTGTATTCTCAAAATTTTTGTTTGCAAAGTCTTTTTGCCTACATTAGGATATCTGAATTTCCAAATAATATTTGAAATCAACTTACCACACTTTCTTTCTATTGTAAATAGTTTATTTTAAATTTTGAGGGTACTTATTGTTAAGTATATTGTTTTTAAATCTAGAAACCATATTCTCAACTACAAGTTCTAGTACTTTTTTTGTTGTTGTTAAATTCCATTGAAGTTTTTACTTAGCCAAGGGTGTATTCTGTAAATAAAAACTATTTTACTTCTTACTTTATTCTTAGCCAGAATGCTTTTATTTTTATTTTTTTCTTACTGCATTTGCTAGCCCTTCCAATTCAGTATGAAATACAAGCGATGAAAGCAGACATTCTTCCTTTTTCCCTGACCTTTAAAGTATTTAGTCTTAATCATTACACATGACATTAGCATTAAGTTTTTCACAGAAGCCCTTTGTCAAACTTCCGTTAAGGAAGTTCCCTTGTATTTCTATTTGTTAAGAGTTATTAGGAATGGCTTTTAGATTTGCCTATTTTCTATGTTGTTGGACTTACTGTCATAAAATTGCTAATTATAGCCCCCTTATTAACATTTTACTCTCTGTACAACCTGTAGTGATGTAACCTTCTCATTTCTCGTATTTGTCATGCGTGTTTTCTTTTTCTCATCAGTCTCGCCAGAGATCTGTCAATATTACTGATCCTCTGAAAGAACCAACTTTTCTCTTCCGCTATTTTAGAGCCAGCAGCATCCCAGGCTCTACCCCCGCTGCTGATGCCACTGGGACTGCACACCAGCACCCTGACAGTGCCGCCTCAGTGCAGGACATGAAAAAGTATAGCAACATAGAGAAAAACAAAATCAACGTGCAAAAATCAGCAGGATGACAGTAAAATGTTTATTGGAGGCTTGAACTGGGATAGAAGCAAGAAAGATCTATCTTTCCCCAATCTGAGGATGTTGTAGGCTGTACAATTAAAACAGACCCAGTGACTGGAAGATCAAGAAGATTTGGATATGTGCTTTTCAAAGATGCTGCTAGCATTGATAAGGTTTTGGCACTGAAGGAACACAAACTGGACGACAGACCAGTTTGATAGACATCCAAAAGGCCAAAGCTTTAAAAGGAAAAGAACCCCCCATCAGGGTCTTTGTGAGTGGATTGAGCCCAGATACTTCTGAAGAACAATTTAAAGAATATTTTGAAGCCTTTAGAGAGACTGAAAATATTGAATTCCCATGGATACAAAAACACATGAGACAAGACGATTTTGTTTTATCGCGTGTACAGAGTCAGTAAAGACATCATTAGAAAGCAGAGACCATCAAATTGGTTCTGGGAAGTGGATCAAAGTTGCACAACCCAAAGAGGTATATAGGCAGCAACAACAACAAAAAGGAGGAAGTGGTGTGGCAGCTCAGCTGCACCTGCAGGAGGAGTGGTACCAGGCATCATGGATGAGGTAAGCACCACAACTGGAACCAAGGATTTAGTAACTATTATGATCAAGGATATGGAAATTACAATAGTGCCTATGGTGGTGATCAAATCTATTGTGGCTATGGCAGCCATGCTTATACTGGATATAACTATGACAACTATGGACATGAATGGACAGGGATATGCAGACCACAGTGGCCAACAGAGCACATATGGCAAGGCCTCTGGACGGCATGGCAATCACCAAGACAATTACCATCCATACTAAAGGAGGACATTGAAGAAAATGGCAGGGGGTTTCTAAAGTTAACCCATCTTGTAAGACAGCATTGAAGATTGGTCATCTGTTGATCTGAGATCAGTTGTACAAGACACAACTGTGTCCAAATATATACAGCCACCAATTAGTTTTCTTTGTTTATACGTTGTCTTTTGCTATCTGTTATAACTGGATATAGATTTGTGTTTATATGAATTTTATTTGTAGGATTTCATGTTGAACCTCAAGTAAATGCTTCCTTATGTGAAATAAATAAAAATAAAAGAACCAACATCTGGTTACTGTAATTTTTCCTATTACTTTTCTGCTTTCTGTTTAATAATTTCCATGTTCATTTTTATTATTGTATTTCTCCTTTCTTTAGGTTTAATTTATTCTTCATTTTCTAGTTTGTTTTTGTTTTTGTTTTTATTTAAATGAATGTTGTGGTTCTTGATTTGAGACCTTTCTTCTTTTCTTATATAGGTGCTTACTGTTATAAATCATCTCCTAAATATTGTTTTAGTGGAATCCCACAAATTTGGATAAACAGCGTTCTCAGTTTTATACAGTTAAACATCCAATTTAATTTCATTTCCTCCTCAATGTCTAGATTATTTTATTTCTTTTAAATTTAATATTCAAAAATTTGGGAATATTCAAGATTAATTTTAAATTGAATTCTATTATATTCAAAGAATATACTTTGTATAGCATAATTCTTTTAAAATTTTATTAAACATGTTTTATTGTTCAGACTAAGGAAGGAAAGTCCTGTTAAATATTTGATGTGGACTTTAAAAGAATGTAGCTTCTTTTATTGGTGGAATGTGTGCAAATTTCAATTCATTAAAATGCTGGTGAGTCTGCTACATCCTCAGTGATATTTAGTCTATTTGGTCTATCAAATACTGAGAGTGGTATGAAAATATTTAACTGTAACTGTAGATTTGTCTTCTTCTCCCTGGAGATGTATCATTGTTTGTTCTCTGTATTTTGAAGCACTGTTATTAAGTGTACAATAATATTAGGGTATTTTTATGACCTACATTTTGTTTCATATCTTGTTTTTAAGATATGTTAGGCAGGTCTAGGGTAGCATTTAATCTGTGTCTTTTTTTTTCCCAATATATGCACGACATAGCATTTAGTCTATATCTAAGCATCTTCCACTCCTAAGCAAGAGTTTTTTTATGTACTATACCCACAACTCCATAATATATGGTAAAAACAGGCCCAGTTTTTGGTCTTATGTGAGTACTGAGTACTGTTTCCTTTAATCCTTTCTTGTGGCTCTTTTCCCATTCTCAAGGAGTGTCTTCACTACTTTAAGTGTGAGCTCATCATTACTGAAGGGGACCTTCTGCAAATATTTGGAGTTCTCTATGAATCCCTCTCCTTTCCATTCCCTGCCCTGTAAACTTTATCTTTAATGACTTCCCTAAAATCTTAGCTACATCACTTCAACCTAGAGAGTCAGCCAGGCTCTCCCCAGGTACCTGTTCCCTGCACCACAGACTGGAAAATCTGTCAAGGTGGTAGCTGGAGAGCTTCCCCCCTAACCTTGTTTGTTTCCTGTGTTTAAGGATCACTCTTCTATATTACCTAATATTCAATGGCTTGAAAAACATTACTTCATACATTTTGATTTATTTTTTAATTATTTCACTCAGAAGGATAAATTGGTCCCTATTTCCCTATCTTGGCTGGAAGGAGAATTCCTCAAAATGCTTCCTATTAATAGTATTGGAAGATTATTTTGCAGCTCATGATAAGACCTGCATATTTTGTTTTTAGGTACAGAAAAAAAAGATACCTTTTTTATGCTGCTTCCTTTAAATACTAATGTTTTTTTTTTTCAGGAATTCAGTTCCTTCTAAAAATAAGACCTAGGGTATATAATGATGAACTTGTATCCTGTAATAAGGAATATACACAGGGGGGCTTCTATACCTTTTTAAATCAATATCAGATGACAGAAGTTCTTAGATGTATATAACTATACTTTAGATTAAACTTGAACAATAATAAGCATGACTCTAAAAAAGATACAAGAAAATATAATCATGAAATATAATTCTCTTAGGTTAGCAAATAACTCCCCATTTTTATAAACATATCCGTTGAGATACACATATGTCCAAGAATAGGTTGTATTGTATTGTCACACTAGAAAATATGCGAGTCTCTCCAGTAACTAGCTCAGTCATGCTACCGTCAAAAATAGGCATAACACTGGCATAAGCAAAAACACTAATAATGTTAAACATGCTACCCTCGCAAAGTTTATGTCATATTTATTTTATCTGTGGGGAATGAACAGCAGTAGTGTCACCCATGACCTTATTAAACACACACACACACACACAGGAGATTTAATTACTTCTATGTGAAGAAAAGAAACACCCAATTATGTGTGCTTTTCTCACAAAAGAGTCTATGTAAAGCCAAGAAAAGAGAATGGTATCGGGACTGAGTCTAATTAGACTTTTAATCCTTGCTCTTCTGTTTACTAGCTAAGTAAATTGAGAAAGTTAGATTTCTAAGCCTAAATTTTCCTCAATTGTAAAATGAAGACATAATAAATTTATAAAAGGTAAATGAGATAAGATAAACTAGACACTAAACACAGAACTGATTTATGAAGATGTTAAACAAATATGTAATTTTAATCATAGGCAGAGATCAACTGAAATTCTGTAAGAATTAACTAGAAATAATAAACATGTTTTTAATGATAATAATTAAATAAAAAATGTCTGGTCTGAAAAGATGATGTTGACCTTTACCCCCTGCTCTATCCTGCTAAATCACAGTTACAAACTCTGGAAATGACATGAGACAAAACTAAGAAGAAATTCTTAACAGTGGCAAGAAGCAGGCGAACTGTTTTGCAGCCTCAGGACTGAAGAAACACCATGGTGTCAGGCCAACTTGTTATCCCTTCAACTAAGAGATAAAGAACACTCAGACTTCCCTTCTTCCCATTCCTGACCAGCAACAGAAGGCAGCTAGGAAAGTTTATGCCTCTGTCAGATTGGATGAGAATCTTCCTGAAAACCTCAGAAGAACCCAACACTACTAGGAAGGGAAGATGTAATGGGAACCCAAAAATAAGTGGCCAAGGGAAGCACTCTCTTTTGCTGCCAGGGGTGAGCCTTCACTTTTTAGCTAAGAGATTCTAGAGTCTGTAGGTAATGCTTACAAAAGAGACCCAGCTACAGGAAGCATCCCAGTCAATAAGCATCTCCTTCCAGGAAAAGGTTCTCCTCCCCACTCAAGGGTATTGGGGAAGGCCTGTAGAACAAGAAAAAGTGATCCAGTCATAGCAAGAGGGCTTTTCCTAGAAGCCTATTAGTCGTATGTGCTCAAGATTCTCCTGGTCTTCCCAGATATACCTGACAAGTGAGCAGAACAGGCAGAAGGGACCCAACCACAACAAACACCATGATCCAGACAACCACTTTGTTTTCGCAAGCCCAAGAGTCTTTTCATCTGCTCGGGAACATAGGGCAGCCAGAAGACTTGGATGGCAGCCTCCAGACTCTCCAACCCCCCTACTTAGAAGCCAAGCAACCTGTTTCGGCTCTGTTGCATAGTGCCAGCAGAGTCCACTGGGAGCAACAGTAGCAGTAGATAAACTAAGCAGACCAAAAGGCTGAATACAAAGAAAAAATCTTTAAAATAGCCAAAAAGATGATTTACACATAAGAAAATTCCAGTTAAAATGGCAGTAAATTCTCATCTGTGACCATGGAGGCCATAAGAAAGTGGCACAGTATTTTTCAAGAGCTGAGAAAATAAAAAATCATAATAAATAATTTTAAAAAGATGTCATTGGTAAATTGTACAACCAGTGAAAGTATACTTCAGAAATGAAGAGAAAATAAAAACATTATCAGGTGAAAGAAAACTAAATGAATCTATCACTAGCAGACCCACCCCTAAAGACTGTTTTTCAAACAAAAGAGATGTGATAAGGAAGTTAACTTAGATCATAGAAAAGGAAAAAGAGACCATGGAAAGAACAGAAAGACGAGTACATACAACAGACTATTTTTTCTTCATGCATTTTATAATCATATTTGATGACTGAAACAAAGATGTTTAATCCCACCTGATACTTAAGACAATGATACTTAAACATGGAAAAGATAAAGGTATCTAACTGGAGTATTTCCCCATTTCACTTGAAGTGGTAAATACTGTTACCAATCGATTCCTGTAAGTATACATGTTATACTATACATATGTTTTATGTAATACCCAAAGCAATCATGCTAAAATGTATGTAAAGAGATACACTAAATAATACTCAATAAATAAGTTGGGATGGACTCCCCAAAATGTTCAAGTAACCCACAGGAAGGAAAGAAAGAAAAAAAAGAGAACTGAAAACAAGATGGTCCAGATGCAACAATTTCTCCTTCACCCCAGAAAGAATGTACCTCCACATGCCCCACACCACTGTATCCCTAGACATTTTTCTGAAGGTAGAAGGCCTCTGAGTGTTTGTCGGAATTATTTCTCACTACCTTACATGCAAATATCTTAACCATAAATCCATAATAGTTGCTAGTTCTTGCTCACCAGGTCCAATCAGCATAATCTTATCAGTACAATGGGCAAGTATGATATCTTAAGGAAGAGAAATGTAGTCAAGTTCTCTGTTTACTAAATTATGATACAGACCTAGAAAGTTGATCTACCACAGAGACAGGATAGTGAGGATGTATTCGTAGCAATAAAGATAAACACAATACAGCAGCTGCAATTGGAGCTGGTTAAATTTATAATAATTCACTGTCATTGTCTAATATCCATATGTTTTCTGCCCAGGACGAATAGGTGAGTTAAATGAAGATTCAGTGGGAATCACCATCTCTGCATCACTCAAGTCCCAGATGGTGGCACTAGTCTCTACAATCCCTCTCACAATGTGGCGTTGCTTTTGGTTTACTCTTTCAAGACAGTGGTTCCTACCTGGCTTTTTTTTTTTTTTTTTACCACAATTTCCCTCATTCAGATTAGAGAATCACTGTGAGGATTCTGCTAACTACCAAGTATGTTTATTCCAATTATGCATTCTGAAATCAGGGATATGACCAAACTATGGGTCTGGAGACCCACTTGACCCACTGTGAAGCTACTACTTTGACTAATGGATCAAAGTGATATTTGGACCTCCAGGAATTAGTGTCAATTCAGAGATAGTATCTATTAACCCTTGTAAAGTCTGATTATTTCCTTTTCCCCAAGTGCACATTCGCTGTGGTAATAAGCCATAGGTCCTGTTGGGGAAGGTTGGAAGACAGATTAAAGTAGAAATATTTGGCAGTGTAGTGGGTCTTCCTCAAGGAAACCTGCTTCACCTTCATTCACAGAGTGTGGGTCTGGAAACTGACTTGAGTCTAGAAATTGACGGAGGGACTGTAACTCTTTTTTGATTCAAATTGGACTTCTGCTCACTGGATCTAGAAGTCTTCCCTTTATAAAGCCAAACAAGAATTTAGTAGATGACTATTTCACTTCTTGGGAATCCATGATCAACTAGTCAACAAAATAAGTCTCTGAGTTACACTATTCTGAGTAGTGCTTTGACTCTGCTGTCCATTACAACAACCATGATGACCTTACCTTTGGAAAACAGGTCACCTCTTGGACCCTGCCTCCTGATATCCAGTTATCCCCAGTGCAGCAGTTTTCAATCCAAGACAGTAGCTTCCACTGTAATTTGTGACCTGCAGGGTAGAGTAACTAATTTGTGACCTGCTAGGGCTCCTCTCACAAATTCCTTTCTTACGATCATGGTGAAATAGTAGGTGAACTGGTCTTAATAAATCCCTTCCTAAAGTTCCAATCTCTAAACCTTTGGATACCTTCCTCTACAGTACATACCAAATCATTTCTGGATTTTAGCCCCCTTTTAGTGTAGGCAACCGTTTTAGCCAAATAACCAAACAAAATGTTAGAGCCCTTTCTAAGCCCTTGAGCTACAACAATGAATCAAGAATCTTGACTTAGTGGGCCCACAACAATAAATTTGTCTTGATATAACTTTAGTTTCTTCCATCATTGCCCCATACCCTTAATATTCATTCCTACACTATTATCCAGTATTCTGTCCATATAAATTAGAAAATCTCATGCAATTATTTTGGAGTGTGGTACAACTCCTTATGGGTTACATTTTGTACCTCTCCCTTCAAATTCTTCTGGATATGAGTCTAGTTACAGGCTTAAATGCAAAGAGGGTAGAGGTAGGTCCTGAGGAGAATCAGCTGTCTTCCTAGGCAACTACTTCATGGGAGGCTATTACAAACTTTTCAGGAAAAGCAGGGTTAACGCTCAGACAGGAGTGAAAGGGCTGCTTCTATTGGCAAAAGAGACTCAGAAAAATTTAGGCGTTCAATGTCCTCAGCTTCATCAGCACCTATGCCCTCATTCTAAATTTCAGGATCCTATTCCTTCCCCATCAATGTCCTTAACAGAAGACATCCTGAGAGATGGGATCCAATACTAGTCACAATGCAACATTCCAACCTACCATTTTGAGACATGAAGAAAGTTGACAAATGTTAATTGGAGGGTTGTGATGAGACACAAAATTAAAATCTGTAATGTATTTTATAGAAATCAGTATGCTGCTGAAGTTTTAAAGCTGTGGAAGAATCAGATGGTCACTCTTGTGTTTTATAAAAACAACTCAAGTTGTAGCATCTTTATACGGAAAGACAGGCTACAAAATAGGAAGAAAACCTAGATATAGTGCCAATATTTACCTCTGGAATGTTTCATCTTACATTTATGGTCAACTTCTGTTTATTTTTTAAGATGCAGATCAAAGTTCTCCAGGGAAGATTAACGAAAGTTCCCTAAGGAAAGTTAATCACTGTTTACTGCCTCATCCAAAATATTTTGTATCCTCTGAAAAATACATGTTAAAAAAAAATTAAAGGGGTGCCTAGGTGGCTCAGTCAGTTGAGTGTCCGACTTCGGCTCAGGTCATGATCTCATAGTTCGTGGTTTCGAGCCCCACATTGGGCTCTGTGCTGATGGCTCAGAGCCTAGAGTGTGCTTCAGATTCTGTGTCTCCCTCTCTCTGCCCCTCCCCTGCTCATGCTTTGTCTTTCTCTGTCTCTCAAAAATAAATAAATGTTTAAAAATTTAAAAAAATATTTTGTATCCTTATGAAAACATTTTATTATTTTTTTGTACATTTAAAAAATATATGAGGTACATTTAAAAAATATGGGGACTGAGCTCATTGTACTTTAGAATTCAAGGAAAATTATAAAAAATACTGTATAATTTCTTATTTTATTAAAATGTCTTATGTATTTATTCTGCATTACTTCCATTCACTTTTCCTGTTTCCTCCATGGCTCCAAAGACAATAATTCTAATGACTTTAATAATTTGCTTTTTTATTTATAAGTATTCTTTCTGGGACATGTTAAATTTTAAATTTATATATATATATAATTATATATATATAATTTATATTATTTATTTATATATATATATAATTTAAATATATATATCACATTTTAACTCATATATTCCTATGCTTCATCCATGTTGTATGAGCACATTGAATGTGTTTATTCTAACCACTTCATTTTTCACAGATCTATAAATAACTGATGTACTCTCCTAATATGGACAGATTGACTTCAATTTTCCAATGTCACAAGAATGCCACATATAATGCCACATTGAATATCCTTTAATGTGTCCTTTTATGCACCAGTGTTAGAATTTATTTGAAATATATACTGAGGAATGGAATAAATCATGCACATTCTTAACTTGACTAAATACTGCCAGATTGCTTTCCAGGATGGCTGTTCCAAACTACACTCTCACCAGCAGTGCATGAAGGTTCTGATACACATACTTCCTTCTCTACATTTCTAATCTTATAAGCATAAAGTATTATCCATCATTATTTTATTTTGTATTCCTCTGATTATAAATGAATTTCGGTATTTATATGATTTTTAGCTTTCTGGGATACCTCTTTAAAAACTGCTTGTTTATTGGGGTTCTCGTCTTTTCTATGATTTTTAGGAGTTCCTTATATATTCTAATCCTTTCTCAGGTTTAGACAATAAGAACATTTTCTCAAAGTGTTACTATCTAATAATTATTTTTAAGATGTGCTTTATTTTACTGAATAGAAATTCTCAATTTTGATGTATTCAAATTCATTGTATTCAAAATCAAATTCATTTGGTCATTAGTTTATGCCTTGTGCTTTTCATGTATATAGCAATATTTTCCCACCCTATGATGCATTGATATCCCACACTATCCATACTCTTTGTAGTTTCACAGATCATATTTTGATCTTATTTCATCTGGAGGTCACCCTCTTATAATGCACTCACTAGAATTTGGTCTTATTTTTTTCCATTTTGTTTCCCAACTGCCATTGAACCCAAATGTTCTTATCTTCTAGTTAGTATTGCTGGTCTATGCAAATTCTACTGTATTGGATACATTAATCTTGTGGTTGGCAATCTTACCAGGCAAGATGGGGTGAGATCCCTATAGCCTATCTCCCCTGATCATTACAGTATAAAAATTCAGGACTTAGTAACACAAACAGCAACTACATATAACAGAGGATGATGAAAAGTTAACAGCAGCAGGTCGATCACAGAGGAACCCATAGTCTAACCATTATGATCCTCAAGTGGTTGAATTTCACACTTGTTTTCCCCACCTTTTTCTCCCTGTTTTGACATGGTAGAGCTGGGTCTTGGACTGAACCATGAGCAAATATGGCAAAAATTCCAAAAGAAATCCTCCTCTTTCTAGCCAAAAGATTGTAAAGGGGCCACATGAGGCAGAGAATATGGGAGAAATCACACCCTTTCCTTTTTCTTGTTTTCTCTTCTGGTTTTCTTTTTTGTTTCTGCCTTCTGAGGTCATCCCATTACAGTAGCTTCACAGCGATATTCAGGTGTTTGATCTACTGTTGGCACTGCTCTTTGTATTTTTCTTTTCTTGGATGATTTAAGTACACATTCAATGATCCTTCAGAGTTCAAAATATGGATCAAATTATGGATCACTGGTTGTACCTTGATCACCAAATTTCAAACTCTTTCTCTCTGGCTAAACATATTCTATCTAATAATATGCATTATGTCCTCACAGTCTAATTCCACATGCCTCAAAATATATCCTACATCTTCCACACACAACAGCCAATAATACTAACCAAAATACAAAGATGACCCAAGTAACTTTACTCTTGCCACTAAAATTTTATAGCTGTATGTGTTTCAGTAAGGAAATCGTGAGGGAAAGGAGTGTGGATGTAACAGAGAAATTAGATGGGAATTCAGAGGAAAACTCCCCAAGAGGGATTTCTTTTATAGAATGTGATATTTTGAATTTTAATGGTAACAGTCCTGCTTCAAAGAGAAAAAAATACAAAGGAGTTTTAAAGGAACATTGGTCCTAATTTGTGCCGGATTATTTGCAACCAATTTCCATGAATTACAGATCCTTTATACTTTTCTCAAACATGGTTCAGACTAAACAACAGTTGCGCTGCTGACTTTTGGCATCTCTATTTCAACACCAGCTGTAATAACTACATAATTATAAAGCATTCTGAAATTCATTAACCTTCTTCTGAATTCTTATAGAAATATCTATGAGTGTATTTTTTTGACTTCTAATATGTCAGCCCTTAAGATTCAAGAGCTAAATCAGATTTTCAATATGGCAATAGGATCTATAACAGCAGATGAGAGGAAGCAATTGTAAGAAGGGTAAGTAAAGTGGCAGACACAGATTGAGTGTGAAGAGTTGGGAATGTATAACATGTTCATTCATATTTCTGAGAAGCCCAATATGGCAATTGATGCCCATATCTCATGGTCACAGCCAGGACTATTTTCTTCTTGGACTGGTTTCCAAGGTTGATAATTATCATTCTGCCTACCCACCGCTTAACAGAATGGTAATCTAGAACTATTATGTAAGTAAATACATATTCAAAATTGATAATGTCGAACACAGCACAAGGGGTGGATAAAGACAAATATAAAGATAAAACAGCGAAGTAACTGAAAGTGAGAACAAAGGTGCCTATGTGAGATCTGGTGCCCAAAATTCAATCATACAGAAAATATTCATGGAGTATATAGCATCAGTAAAAGGTAGCAAATAAAAACCACATGGGAAGGAGTTGTAAAGTCTAAGAATTATTCATTCCTGAATGCTGTTTTGTCCAATTACATAGATAATAGATTGGGCCATTAAACATATTTCCTGGGAGTTACGTTAGGTTTGGAAATGATACTATTGTAGACAGTGGATGACTGTGAAAGTTAAAATGGCCAGATATTCATAGACCTTCACTCTCAGTTCAGTTCAAGAGCAAGAAGTATAAGTAGAATTATCAACAGGATAAAATTTATAACAACACAAGTAATATATAGAGATCCAAAATTATAGGTAACATCAAGTTTGGTTAATATGTGCTACAGATAGGATTAATAGGCAGTATGGTAAAAGAAGACAGAGGAGGATTGAAAGCAAACACCTAAGCTGCTTCATAGGGAATAACAGAGAAGCCCATTGCTTAACACTGGGGCCTCACCTTGAATTATAATTTATGTAGGAAGATGACTACATACCAGAATTTCCCATTGTAAATATCCAAAAATATTTGTTATATAGCATGTTAGTAGATGCTATAAAAACGCTCCTAATTATCTGTTAGTAATATGAAGAAGAGAAAATGTCCCAACCTGCACTACCCCAGATTTTGTTCTCTGCCTCCTCGGCTCAGCAGGTCCAACAGCCCCGCTCAGATCCCATCTCTCTGCAGTTTTCCACAGGCAGAGAATAGGGCAATCGTGGGCCTCACTTTGTGAGTTTGTCTTCTCTGAGGAACTGTAGTCCTGTGGTGCCTGAATAAAAATTATATTGTATCCAGTTGTTTTTTGTTTTGTTTTGTTTTGTTTTTTTTGCCAAGAACTCCATTATTACATGTCAATTCACTTATTCCTTGAAGTCATTTTTTCACTTAATTCAAGACTATGTAAGAACTATTCCTGTATACTGTGTCTAGAAGCACTGTCAACATTTCTACAAAGAAGCTATAATAAAACATTCTTGAAGGTATGAACAGTATTCACTTGACGCTCTGTAGGTGACAAAAATTATGTTTCAATAAATGTACATAAAAATATTCAGGGGCACCTGGGTGGCTCAGTAGGTTGAGTGACCGGCTTCAGCTCAGGTCATGATCTCGCGGTTCACGAGTTGGAGCCCTGCGTCCAGCTCTGTGCTGATAGCTCAGAGCCTGGAGCCTGTTTCGGATTCTGTCTCCTTTCTCTGCTCCTCCCCCACTCGTTCTCTCTCTCTCTCTCTCTCTCTCTCTCTCTCGCTCTCTCTCTCAAAGAAAGAAAGAAAGAAAGAAAGAAAGAAAGAAAGAAAGAAAGAAAGAAGGAAAGAAAGAAAGAAAGAAAGAAAGAAAAAAACAGGGGCGCCTGGGTGGATCAGTCAGTTAAGCGTCTTACTTCAGCTCAGGTCATGATCTCACAGTTTGTGGGTTTGAGCCCCACACCCAGCTCTGTGCTGACATCCCAGAGTCTGGAGCCTGCTTCAGATTCTGTGTCTCCCTCTCTCGCTGCCTCTCCCCACTCCTGCTCTGTCTCTCTCAAAAATAAACATTAAAAAAAAAATTAAAACACACACACACACACACACACACACACACACACACAACCTCTACCACTTGAAACATGCATGTCTATGAAATACTTTGTATTTAAAATGCTCTGGGTTATATGGTTGAATTGATGGGCTGTTCAGATTTTTTCCCCTACTTTTTTGTAATTCTGCTGTTTTCTTCAAATGGATATTCACCCTTACATGAAGCTGTTTGCTGACTTTAATGACATTTCTCAGAATGATGAAGAATTTCCTTCAGGAACTAACACTTTTTTTCATAGAAAATGGTATTATATCAGAAGCACTTATTCCTGTAGGAGCTATGGAAATAATGCATTTACACAGAAAACACACTTAGCTTGCCTTGTGCAACATTGTATTATAGTCCTATCTGATTAGGCTTACTATTTGTCCACTTTGATATTGCCTCAGGAACTGCGGGTTGTAAAGTATGGGAATGACTAGAAATGGGAGTTACATACTAGCTGTTAGAAACATTAGGCTCAGAATTTGCTCTAAGAAGAAATAGAAAAAAAATATATAATACTGTTAGATTTTTTGCTGGAAAAAATATTTAATGACACTTCACATTATTTCCAATTTATCATTCATACATCTTCCAAAATCAATTTTAAATACTCTTACAGCATTTTTGTGAAGTTTTTGGGGCAGTAATTTCTTCCTCAACTGGCATTCAGTTCTCAGATATCAAAAAGAAATAAAATATACCTTCAAGTTACATATTATATAAGTACCATTTTACATTTGAACTATTTACATTGAATTATTTCCAAAATGATCCTTACTCACCATAAACTTATTTCAATCCAAATCAGAAGTGGAAAAACATGGAAGTACCTTACTATTTAAGCCTGAGACAATGCAATTGCATTATACTACGTTTTTCGAAAGTGCTCTATTAGTATCAAAGAAAGATGTGTGACTCCTGAAAACAATTGCAACAATTGTAGGTAATGTTTGTCTAAAGAATCTCTTGTAATTGAATTGCTCTAAAAAATATATACGCTTCCCCTTGATACAAATTCTGGTTTACTAATTGAAGATTTCTAATTAAAAATATTAAACTCAATTATCCTCTTCCAAACAGGAACCTTCTGTCTTCAGGATGAGTAAGAGTTACAGCAGTTGTTTTGATTGCTGAGTGTCCAAAGACTGAATTCTTAAGTCACTTTTTGTACTTAAGCTGTTTAAATAATAAGCCACAGTTCTACCAGAAATGCAGTCTTATGGGAAAAATGAGGACAGATCAATTTACTCAGGGGTCGGCATTAGCACTCAGGTGGCCATAGATATCCACTGTTATGCCTATCAGAACCAATCATTCGTTTATTCTCCTCCTTTTCACCCCACGTATTTAGATGTGTTTTCACAATCTTACTTCATCATAAAAATCACTTTAGGTATTTGAAAACACACACACATACACATTCAAGTTGTTGGAGCCACGCAAACCAGAATGAGACTGATTAGGGGAGAAGCCATGCCATGGAAGTTAAACGAGATCTGTAAGGATTCTTACATTCACCTAAATTTGAAAAGAATAAATAAAACCAGTAGTTCTGAGAATGTGGTGCCTGGACCAGAAGCATTAGCATCATCTGGGAAATTAGAATAGTCAAATTCTAGGTTCCCATCCTAAAACTACTGAATCCAAAACTCTAGGGTTAGGGCCTAGAATTCTGGGTTTCAATTAGCCTTCCAAGTGATTACGATGTATATTAAGATCTGAGAACCATTGATACAGACCAAACTTTAAAAATGTGAACCACACTGAACATACTTTCATATAATGACATAATCTGTTTCTCTAGCAATATGCCTTGAATTAGTTGATAGCTTCCATTGTCCTCCAAGTGACTTTCCAACTTCCTGAACTACATAAAGGTCTTTGCTTCACTTTAAAATCAGTCAACGTCAGGGGCGCCTGGGTGGCGCAGCCGGTTAAGCGTCCGACTTCAGCCAGGTCACGATCTCGCGGTCCGTGAGTTCGAGCCCCGCGTCAGGCTCTGGGCTGATGGCTCGGAGCCTGGAGCCTGTTTCCGATTCTGTGTCTCCCTCTCTCTCTGCCCCTCCCCCGTTCATGCTCTGTCTCTCTCTGTCCCAAAAATAAATAAAAAACGTTGAAAAAAAATTAAAAAAAAAATCAGTCAACGTCATGCAACTAACTGATTTCCTTATTTTACTTTATCTCTTAAGAGAGATAATGGTGCCCTTCGTTTATAGAGTCAAGATACTTCACAAAATGAATTCAGCTCAAGGACTTATGGTATTTTTCACAATAACTCAGAATATTAAATAATATTACTGTAATTACTTATTAAAAATCCAACATGAGGGGTGCCAGCATGGCTCAGTCTGTTAAACATCTGACTTAGTTTCTGCTCAGGTCATGATCTCATGGTTCATCAGATCCAGCCCTGATTCAGGCTCCATACTAATAGCATGGAGCCCTCCACCAACCAGAGCTGAAGACAAGACTTTTATAGAAAAAGGGCAGAAACAAAACAAGGAAATGATTTGGCCATAGCTTAAGCATTTGCTTTACTTGAGAAAACCTAGTCGACTGTGATTGATTGTCCTTAAGTTTTGACTTCTTAACCTTGAAGCACTTACATGCTTAGGTTTTGGTTTTTGCTTATGTAGGCTGCTAAGGTATTAGAACCACCTCTGTCTAATGGCCCTGTTTAATCAATTTAACATCCATGTAAAGACATCTTGGTGCTTATACTGCTATGGCAATTGCTGCTGACAAACCAGACATCAGAAAAAGGATTCATAGATTCATTCTCTCACAAATGCAGCTTCAGGTAGCAACAGTCCTGGTTTGCTAGGACTAGGGTGAGGGTCTGGTTTAGATTACTTCCTTACATATGTTGTCTGTTTACTGGGTACCATGTTATATCACAGGAAATGGAGCTGGTCATCCTTAGGATGGTTCCCACCACTGAATTAAGACTGAGGATACATAATGATTCCAGTGAGGTGAATTAATTGCTTTCTGGTAAAATATCTACAGTTAGCTATGTCTAGATACACTGTGGTTGTCTAGAGTAGTATACAATTGGGCATTTGACCTAATGAAAAAATGTCTACACAGGGAGAATTTGTTTAGTAAGTATGAGTCCAACCTCAGGGTTCAAATCCTTGATCCACCATTTAAGAGCTGGTTGAATTGGGCAAGTTATATTATCTCTAACCTCTTATCCTTGTAAGTAAAATTATTTAAATGGAGTATTTCTTTAGAGTAATTTTTTATGATGTCCTTCCACATTTTTAATACAATTATACAAAACAAATTATATTCTGTATCTACATAAAATAAATATTTTAACATTATGTATTGGTTACAATTACTTATATAAATTTTCCTTTAACCATCCCTCCACATGACTCTATTCACTCTTCTTTACATCTCAGACACTTGGGCTTCTTCCTTTTCTGTTACCTTTCTGGGTAAAGACGCTAAACACTTTCTTAATATTCCTTCGTTCTTTAATTAGCCCCTGCTCTACAAGGCAGAGTTTTGAATCTCTCCTCGTTTGGCTTTTGGTTGAATCATTTCACTCAGATTCTAGATATGGTGTTTCTGCATTCTGAACTGATGTTTTAATAATATAGAATCAGTGTGTGGTCTATTTCTATACAGATTTTCATTATGTTTTTTTCTTGTTTTTAAAGACCGGTTCTCATGTTTTACACCTGAAACTTATAAAAGTGTCTTAAAATATTTGTACAGTTTTTCTCCCATTCCAAATACTCAGACTCTGGCAAGATGTATAGGATCTGTCAACTCAAAGCAGACAACGCAGATTTACATCTTTCGGCAAGCAAGGTTGGACTCGAGTGACGTGACTGCCCTATTCTGATTATTGGTACTATTAAGTTTCTTTGGCCTTTGAACAACAAAGCATGAGAAGGCCATTCATTTAAGTGATTAACAGGTGAAAGGAAGTAACAAGTATGAAGCACCTATTCAAAGAAGGCAACATGCACCAGGGGTATACAAAGTTGTCTAAAAAGCCAGTCCTCCTCAAAAGACATAGAAAGCTATAGAGTGATACATAAATAACTATAATATACTAAGAAACTGCAGAACACCAGTTCAGGGCAAGATATTTTAAGCTGAGGCATCTAAGCACAAGTCGCAACTGCATCATTTACTAGTTGAGCTTCCGAAACCCTCATTTTCTCATCTAGCACAAGAACATAAATAATGACTGCCAGATTTTCCATATATTTGGCTATTAATAAAAAGTGCCGCCAAAAGGAAAATTGTCACACAAGTTCTATGAACACATAAAAGGCAAAAATACTCAAATAAATAAACTCTGAAGGAGAATTGAAATAACACGTTTCAAACTTATTTCAAATTGTGGCAAAGATCGAAAAATATCAATAAAGAAAGAAAGGCTTGGGAACTATTATAGATTTTTAAAGACATTGATATTTGCTAAAATATGCAAAATACTATATGTCGTCTAGTTAAAATTTACATAAATATGTATAGAAATGCACAGTAATAATTAAGCACCAAGTATCTTGATGGTGGTTATCTCTCAGAAAGAGAAGGAAATATTATCATGATTTCCTAAAGTGAACAGTAAATAACTGGATGTTTTTCTTATTCACTTATGTGTTATATGAAATATTTAACATTAAAAATAGTAAATTCTAATTTTAAAAATTAAGTTGTTAGTGAAAGACAACTATGAATTTCACATTGACAATGAAGGGTATCAGAACCAAGTATCTAAGTATAGTAACAGAGATATGTATCCCCTGGTTAGTTCAATGTGCTATATGCTAACAACTTTTTTTTTTAAAGATTTTATTTAAATTCCAGTTAGTTTAACATATAGTGTAATATTAGGTTTAGGTGTACAATACAGTGATTCAACACTCCCATACAACACTCAGTGCTCATCAGGACAAGGGCACTCCTTAATCCCCATCACCTATTTCACCCATCCCCCAACCCTTCCCTCTGGTAACCATCAGTTTGTTCTCTGTAGTTAAGAGTCTGTTTCTTGGTTTGCCTCTCTCTCATTTTTCCCCTAGGATACACCACCTGTTTTGTTTCTTAAACTCCACATGAGTGAAATCATATGGTATTCATCTGTCTCTGAATCATTGCCAATGATTCTTAATCCATTAAATATAGTTTACCAAAGTATATATATCTGTAAGTGCCCCAGGAAAGTGAGGCTTATATAGTATGAGTGAGAAGCTCTGATAGTGCTCCTTACTTTCAACATGATTCATTTTGTACAAAGAGCTAACATCTAGTTAAGCAGTAGGGTTCTAGTGAGAGATCTCTTCTAGGTTGCCACATTTTCTCTGTGTTTTTACATGGTCAGAGGGGCTAGGAAGCTCTGTGGGACTTCTTGTATAAGAACACTAATTCTATCTATGAGGGCTCCACCCTCAAAACCTATTCAACTTCCCAAAGTCTCCATCTCCTACCACCATCACATTGGGTAATCACATTAGGATTCCAACGTGAATTTTGGGGGGACTCAAACATTCAGACCAATGCACTCTCTTTTGTTCTATAGCACAAGAACAATTTGTGAGAGTGAAAAGAATATACCAATTTCTCACTGGATTTGGGTCATAACTGTTCACATTAATTATCTGAGAAAGCCAGTTGCCCAATACATGATAACATATGGTCCATGGCTAATCGGAGTTCTACTTTAGAAAATAAGGAGCCATCTCTGCTCCTATGGGAAGCTAAGCTTGACATAGCCTGTCCCACTGACAGAACGGGGACTGTTGTCCTGGTAACTCACTGCACTGCAATGCAAAGTAAATATAAGGGTCATTTTTAGGTGGTTTTTTTTTGTTGTTGTTAACAATCCTGCCTTGAATCACAAACTCTATGCCCTTAAAGGCTCTCAAATCATTGTGACACTTTTCTTCTACAGTGTTTAACTTTAGCTTACAAATATTTGCCTAGTTTCTATTTTATTTATCTTCTGTTGTATTAAATGGAGCATTACATGGACTGAAGTCAGAGTCTGATGTATAGTTCAATGTCAAGATTGACTGCCTTCTGTTGTACTGATGCATAAAAGTGGCCTGTATTCAAAGACCACTTCATTCTGTAGAATTCTTTGTTCCAAGGAAATATATGTATTAGAATACATTTTCGCTATAGATCAATAACTCTACTTCTATCTACTGTCATAAATATTTTACATCATGAACACTTATTTCATTTTACATTTGTAGGACTAACCTATAGATATCACAGATGCATAAGCTATAATACAGAAGATAATATTTTAAAAATTTAAACTTTATGAATTTAAAAGTAAAAATATAGATGGCAGAATTAGGATATTGGAGGAAATCAGTAGGAAGAAGCTATAGAGAGGAACTATTTTCCTTTATCTAGAATGAATAGTTAAAATACATAAAAATGTGATTTATCAAGAAATGCAGATTTGGGGGTGCCTGGCTGGTTCAGTCAGTTAAGCATCACACTTTGGCTCAGGTCCTGATCTCATGGTTCATGGGTTAGAGCCCCTCATCAGGCTCTGTGTTGACAGCTCAGAGCCTGGAGCCTGCTTCAGATTCTGTGCCTGCCTGCCTCTCTCTCTCTCTCTCTCTCTCTCTCTCTCTCTCTCTGCCTCTCCTCGGCTTGTGCTGTCCCTCTCTCTCTCTCATAAAAGTAAATGAACATTAAAAAATAAAAATCCAGATTTGGTATAGTATTTAAAGTCTAAATGGCAACCAGTGAAAGGGTTTGCATGAACTTTTTGGTATGGAGAAGGAAGGAAATTGAGATATTTTGAGAAAATTTTTCATTTTTTATAAGATTCAGAAGAATCTATCTAAAAATTATAATAAAAAAGAAAAGGATGAGTTTGAGATTTTCTGTAATGGTGTTAAGAGGACCAAAATCAAAAATGGGTGAAAATGAATGTGTTTTGAATTGAACTAGAGACTTAAGCTAAGACAGAAATTGTAACACTTTTATACAGTTAATCTTCCTTAGTTGTGCACTTATTAAGTTTATTTATTTATTTTGAGAGAGAGAGAGAGAGAAAGTAAGCACAAGCTGGCCAGAGGCAGAAGGAGAGGGAGACAGAGAATCCCAAGTAGGTTCAGCACAGAGCCTGATGTAGGGCTCGATCCCACAAACCATTGATAGGTAAAAGTCTGTTATAAGATGGCTGACAGGACTGATAGGGGAATTCCAGTCCCTGCCCAAAGACTCCCCTTCTGGGTTTTTCTTCCCACCCTGCTTGCCATGTGAACATACTATAAATTGTCCCCTCTGCTTATGCTCGGGACTCAGATCTCTGGAGAGTTATCCCCTCTGAGCCTACTGTGTAAAATAAACTTCCTGCCTTCCAAGATCTCTGAGTATCCCTTGGTTCTTCTGCCAGGTGATCCAGACCAGGCTATGTAACACCATGAGCTCATGACCTAAGCCAAAGTCAATAATTGGACTCTCAAGGTGCCCAGGCAGCTCAGTCGGTTAAGGGTCCAACTTCGGCTCAGGTCATGATCTCTTCTGGGCTCTACAGTGACTGATCCTGTCTCCCTCTCTCTCTCTGCACCCCCCTCAAAACAAAACAAAACATAAAACAAAACAAAACAAAACAGAACGACAAAAAAGAATTGGATGCTGAACTGACTGAGCCCATCTAGGAACCCCTTATTTACTTCAAATGTAGTCACACTATAAGACAATGCTAAATTAGGTTCTTGGACTCAACGTCCAACATGGAAGAGAGGGTTTCTCCCTACATCAACAAACAATTCTGATGCTATCTACCCACAGTAGCATCAGACTGCACAGGAATGAGTTCAGTTCTACAAGACTCCCCACTCCCCTCACTTCAGACCCCTGAAGCCTGGATTGTTACCTGTGCTTCTGACCAACTGGCTATAAATCAGAAATTCTGTAGGGGACAAGGGCAGCCACCCCAAAATGTGCCGCTTTGATAAATTGATTATTTTAAATAAAAGTTACTTGGGAAACAGCCAGTCCCCCTGAAAGCAGGAAATAAATATCCCATATGAAAGGTAACATCCTTGTACTAAGTAAAAAGACATCCTTCTCATCAGAGATAAGAATTTTAAAGCTGACAAAGCTGTAGAAAACAAACCTTGCTACTTCCCCCCATAATCTACTACCTCAGCCCAAATTCTACCCCAAATTCCTTACTAATTACAGTTCCCAAATATCTGTTTTCTTTATTCTGTCAATTCCTTACAAATGTATAGCCTCTTTTTCTAACAAATATAAAAACCACCACCATGGTCATTTCTTTAACAGAACTTAGAGAAACATTTCATTTACTAGATCACTGGTTTATTATAATATAAGCAGGTAACTCAGGAACATCCAGAGGGAAGAGATGGGCAAAGTACAGGGAAAGGATGGAAGCTTCCATACCCTCCAGACATACCACTCTCCTAGAACTACCACACATTCACCAACCCAGAAGCTCTCCAACCCTGTCCTTCTGGGTTTTTATGGAAGCTTCATTACATAGTCAGAATTGATTCAACCATTGGCCACTGGTGATTCCTTCAACCTCCAGCCCCTCTCTTCTCCAGGGAAATCATCAGGTGGGACTGAAAGTTCTAACCCTCTGATCAAGTGGTTGGTTCTCCAGCCACCATTCTAAGGTGGGATCAAAAAGTTACCTCATTAAGGGGCACCTGGGTGGCTCAGTCGGTGAAGCATCTGACCAGCTCAGTTCATGATCTCATGGTTTGTGGGTTTGAGCCCCACGTCAGGCTCTGTGCTGACAGCTCAGAGCCTGAAGCTTGCTTCGGATTCTGTGTCTCCCTCTCTCTCTCTGCCCCTCCCCTGCTCACACTCTCTCTCTGTCTGTCTGTCTCTCTCTCTCTCAAAATAAATAAACATTAAAAAAATTTAAGTTATCTCATTAACATAACAAAGGGTACCTTTGTTGCTCACCATACTTAATTTCCAGGGGTTTTAGGGGCTCAGTACCAGAAATGGGAGGGAGACCAAATTTTTTCTTATTATAAATAACACCACAAGTGCCATTTCAAGAAAACAAATTAAAATATAATTTTTTTTTCTCTTGGGCAAAAACCCTGTAACAATTGTGCTACAGTGTAGAGTTTTGCACCAGATTTGTTTCAGTTGTTTGCTACATACTTTCCATTCTTGAGAAATGTTCTGTTATCATTAAATAAACATGTGTAGGAAAGAAGAGAATATTTATATACATAATTTTGCATATTTCAAATTCAACACTATATATCCTATTGAATATAATGTAAACCTGTCAGTTGCATTTTACTTCAAACATATGATTTATTATGTGTTTATAAAACAGGGGACGCTGGAAAAATAATCACATTTTATTCTAAAATTAGTGGCACTGGCATAAAGACAGAGGTTTCCTGTAACTGCAAACAAAATGTGTCCTCATTATGAGAAAGTAAGTTAAGTGCGTCTTGATTTAGAAAACAAACAGGCCAAAATTAATGTGCTTTTGGATAACAGCAGTCTTCCTTTTCGTATCAAAAATAGATTCTTACATTATTCCAGAGACCAGATTATTTTATTTTTATTTTCCTCCAAATAATTTCTTTGTTGTGGTTGTCCTTTGACACCAATTCACTGAAATACAAAATAACTATCATTTATGGAGTTCCCACAGTCAAGATGAAATGTGGTTGTTTTGCTTTTCATTAGAAATTTCCATAAAAGTGTCTTTTAAGACAATGAAATAATAGGCTTTCTCTATGTGACACTGTCAACTTAGGATCATAATTTGTTAGTTTTAACGTATCTTAATAGTTTTTTTTTTTAACTGTAGTGTCTATTTTCTAAATACACTATTTTATGAGTTTCCCTTAAGTCGGTAATAACCATCCTAAATAGAATACAAGTGTATAATGTTTGAAAGACATTAACTGTATAGAGAAGAGAGAAAAAAAAAAAGAGGTTAGAGTGGGAGAGAGCCAAAGCATACGAGACTCTTAAAAACTGAGAACAAACTGAGGGTTGATGGGGGGGTGGGAGGGAGGGGAGGGTGAGTGATGGGTATTGAGGAGGGCACCTTTTGGGATGAGCACTGGGTGTCGTATGGAAACCAATCTGACAATAAACTTCATATACTGGGAAAAAAAAAAAAAAGAGCACTTAGTGATTTTCGACGCTTGCTAATTTACTCAAACTGTCAGGCTCCTCCTTCCCATAAAGTGTTTGCAGATTGACCATCAGTAAAAGAAACTGACAGCATGGACCAGTACATCACGTCAAAATCCCACTTGATGTCATCACAAAATGGCACTTTTTCCATACTCTTTATTTACACTGATTTGGCAAAGAAGTGCCATTATCTTTGCATGTTTTGTCTCATTGCTTCTGCATATTTAAAGTCATGCTGAAACATGTAATTACACATTACCTCAATTCTTTTGGAAGCATTTTAGTGATTTTTAGTAAGTCTTCATGTTTTATAAGCATATTAAAGAAACTGGATTGCTATTTAATTAAAAATAAGAACTTTCCAAGGATCACATATACAGTGGACAAATAAAACTATCTACATAAAATTCTTCAATAAAAATTGCTGTAACAAAATTAAATTATGCCCTTATTTTTTATAAATCCAAGGTTGTCTCTTCACATCCAACTTCTGCCCCATCTTTCTGATTCTTTCTTACACGATCTTTCTAACTCTGTATTTTCTCTCAGTCTACCAGTGTTGGTCTAGCCTCTTTTTCCCCTGGTCTTCACTATTCCACTTTGGGTCACCTACCTATTCTCCAAAATCCAACAAAATAGTGAAAAGTAAACCTTCCCTCAATACACTTGTGCTCCATTATTTTTTATATATAATACGATTAACTGTTGCTGTTGAAAGTCACATAGTTATGCAAACTGATGCCAATAAAAAGCCTGACCCCCAGCTTCCACTGTGCCCTAATACTTTCTGTCATTCCTTTATGTGGCTTTGATCATCTCAAGGTTATAGTACACTTTCCTAACTTTTACCAGGTTAATAAACTTTCTTACTCAATGCCTATACCTCTTACTCCCAACAAATGACATTCTTTGAATTTGTTTCACTTAGAAAATTAGACGCATCTATTCTCCTTTGATATCTTGCCCACTCACTTTACAAATGTACCTATTTGTATTTCTATCCTCATTTTTATGCCTTCTCCTGCTGCAGCCAAGGATGCCTTTTATTTACATTTTGATCCTTCATCTACTTTTATTCTTCTGTTCCAGATTCCCTATTCTATCAATGATGCCTTATTTCTCTCATAGGTTTTCAAACCTTTTAATTATTCACAGCTCCTTTCCTAATAGCTACAAATAACCTCAGGTCTTTCTCATATTAGAAGTAACAAGCAGCAAAAATTTAATACAAAACAAATATAAGCTATTTTGACTTCGTTTTTCATGTTCCATACTACAGCTTCATTCAAGTAGTCATTGTACGTACATGTCCTTAATTCATCTTTTCTAATAAACCTTGCCTCCACAATCTATTACACTTGACACTGTCTAACTCATTGAAAAATCAATGGTTCTCCTTAAAATCCAAACTTTCTCCACTATTTGACTGTTATAAAGTTTTTAAATATCTTAACAATTCTTTTTTTTAAATGTTCTTATTATGTATTTATTTTGAGAGAGAGCATGAACATGAGCAGGGGAGTGACAGAGAAAGATGAAGAAAGAGAATCCCAAGCAGACTCTGCTGTGAGCACAGAGCCCGATGCAGGGCTCCATCCCACAAACCATGATATCATGACCTGAGCTGAAATCAAGAGTCAGTCAGTCAATCGATTGAGCCACCCAGGCACCCCTCTCTTAACAATTCTTATTCCTTTGGCTTCTTTGACATGACAGAAAAATACTCTATTTCTGTGCAGATTATCCAGCTACTTTTCCTTTGCTCCTCTAACTCCATTCATCCTTTAAATATTTGCTGACCTCCTCGATTACTTTTTCCTTCCTCCTGTTTCTCTGCTTGATCTTAACCACTTTTGTGTCTTTAAGAAATGCTGAAGAGAAGATTTCCATTACAAATCTGATAAATGAGTTCTAAACCTGAAATAAATGTATGTCAATGATTTCACATTATAAAGGAGGCAGCAATGCTTTGGGGTTAAGACACCCCTTCGAAAATGAAAAGGCTAATTGTGGTAGGCAATACTCTAAGCTGACCTCTAAGATACCTCTCTCCTGGTGTAAACACCCTGTATGATTCCACTAAGTTCGGAAGGAACCTATAATATGAGATACTGTTTTCATAATTGATTATATTATGTTATATTGGGGGGGGATTATTTTGGGTCTGACCCAATCAGGTGAGACTTTTAAAAGTGTAATATTTCTTCTGGATGCTCACAGAGCAAAAAGCCAGATAAACGTACTCCTACCTCCCTGGAAGAACACAATAGCTATGTTGTGAATGGTCCAGGGGACCATGGGGAAGGGACTGCAGGTGGATTCTAAGAGCTGAGAGCAGCCTTTGTCTGACAGCTGAAAAGACACTGGGAGCCTCAGTCATGTAACTACAAGAAACTGAATTTTCCCAACCCCCTGAATGAACTTCAAAGAGGATCCTAAATTATAGATGAGAACACAACTTGATCAACATCTCGACTGCAGTCTGTGAGATCCCAAGGAAAGGCTCAAGATAAGCCATGCCTGGACTCCTGAACCACATAAAACTGTGGGATAAAATGTTTTCATACAACTTAACTTGTGATAATTTGTTACACAGCGATAGAAAATGAATAAACTAATGAATCTGTTCTGCTATCCTATTCTATTCAACCAGTCTGTGTCTTCTTCTCTAGGGCAGTCTGTCCAGTAGAATTTTCTGTAATGATGGAAACGTTCTATATATGAGCTATCTAATACAGTACTACAAACCACAAATGGCTACTGAGCATTTGAAATATAGCTAATGGAACCAAGAAACTGAATTTTTAATTGCGTTTAATTTTGAATAAATTTAAATAGCCATTTATAGCTAGTGACTACTTTACTGGATAGAACATTTAAGGTGTGATGAGGTACACACCTTTCCCCACATGGCAAAAGCATACATTTTCCTTCCATCACTATTAATATCAAAGAAGGGAGCTTCATTCTCAGGAATTTGGTGTGTCAAATAACACACAGATATCAGAGATGAGAGCCTATACCTCCTATACCCTGCTTCTTATGGAACAGCTCAGCTGATCTGACTTTTCTGCCCATTTGAGTAGAGAGAGTAAACAACAAAGGAGTCATGATGTTAGAAGAACAAGATGTGAATCAGTAAAGTTCACATTCTTACATTTTGGCCTACCAAGGAATTGACTTTGGGCCCATGAAAAGGTAACAGTAATTGAAGTATATTATTGAAACCCCACACAACGATAGGACTTGTCAGGAATGACATCCTTAAAACCATGAAGCCACAGTCTGCATCACCAGGAAATATCAAGAACACCATGCTGTTGTTCTGAATTAGATAATGTCATTTAGAATGAACTGTTCCGTTACTGGGTACCTCTTTAAAGGAGAGCATAGAGAACAGGGCAAAAGTACAAATCAATAGGAAAGAAGTAGTCATTCAAGTTAGCCTGGAGAGGGGGATGTTAGGTCATTTTTGTGGTATGAACAGTGTTGTTGCATTTATCTGTGCTCAGTCATGATTACAGAGGGGTCTTGTTTTTGTCTCACTCCATCACTGTCACAGAATGACCTTGTCTGATATTGCTGTTCTCTGAAATGGTTTTGTTCAGCAGAGGAATTCTGTGGCCTAGCTCTTACTGCAAGGTCAGCTGTCAGTTGACAGCTGAGGGGGCTACTTCTTTTCTTTCTCAAAGGCAATAATTGGATAAAAATAAAACCCTTGAGTCTGTGCATCACTGATTTCAGATGGGTCAATAAACTGATAATGTGCTGACAATACACATTTTTCATTTCTGAAGAGGCTTCTCACCCAAACTTCTGATTCATGTCCACAGCTGTGTCCTTCAAATCTTCAATTAGCTGTCCCACTGCACTTCCAAATCAGCATGTCCAAAAATGTTCTCAGGATCTATGCGGCAAACCTATTTCTCTTCCTGAATTATCTGTCTCTGCTATAGGTACCAATTTATGTTAAGCAAGAATCTCATGTCACATTCTTTACAAAAAATCATTCAACCTATCACATTATTCATCAGTTCAGCCAATTTCAATTCCTATGGACTTTGCCATCTATCATACCTTTTTAGAACTAATCCTTATTCCATGGTTCATGGATAGGAAGAATCAATATCGTCAAGATGTCAGGTCTTCCCAACCTGATCTACAGATTCAGTTCAATCCCAAACAAAATCTCAGCAAATTATTTGTGGGTATGAACAAACAGACTCTAAAGTTTATATGGAGAGGCAAAAGACTCAGGAGTCCACTCAGTACTGAAGGAGAATAATAGAGGACTGACAATACTCAGCTTCAAGACCCACCATAAAGGCAGCGTTCCACTTCAAGGTAGTGTGGCATTGGTCAAAGAACAAACAGATCATTGGAACAGAAGAGAAAGCCTAGAAATAGACCCACAAGTGTATACTCAATTCGTTTTGACAAATGAGCAAAGACAATACAATATAGCAAAGACACAAATGATGCTGGAACAACTAGACATTCCCATGCAAATATCATCTTCCTCCTCCTCCTCCTCATCATCATCTAAATACAGACCTACACCCTTCAATTAACTAAAAATGGATCTCATATCTAAATGTAAAATGCAAAATTATAAACTACCTAGAAGATAATATTGGAGAAAATCTAGATGACCTTAAATATGGCAATTACTCTTTAGATACAACAGCAATGCCTCGATCCATTAGAGAAATAATTAATAATCTGTACTTCATTAAAATTAAAAACTTGTGCTCTGCAAAAGATAATGTCATGAGAATGGAAAGGCAAGCCACAGACTGTGAGAAAATGTTTGCAAAAAATACATCTGATAAAGGACTATTATCTAAAATATACAGAACACTCTTAATATTCAACAGCAAGAAAACAACTCAATTACAAAATGGGGATGAGACCCAAACAGACACCTTACCAAAGGAGAGGAACATGACAAATAAGTATATGAAAAGATGCTTCACATCATGTGTTACCAGAGAAATGCAAATTAATTAAGACAACATTGAGATACTATTGCACATCTATCAGGATGGCCAAAATCTGGAACACTGAGAACACAAAATGCTAGCAAACACATTGTTGGTAAACATATAAAACAGAACAGCCACATGGGAAGACAATCTGACAATTTGTTATAAAACTAAATATACTTTTACCTTATGACCCAGCAATCATATACCATGGTATTTACCCAAACGAGTTGAAAACTTAAGGCCAAACAAAAATCTACATGTCATGAAATCTATGATGTTCATAGTAGCTTTAGTCACATTTGCTAAAACTTGGAAGCAACCAAAATATCCTTCAGTAAGTGAATGGATAAGTAAACTGTAATATATCCAGATAATGGAATGTTATTCATTGTTAAGAAGAAATGAGCTATTAGGGGCACATGGGTGGCTCAGTCAGTTGAACATCTGACTCTTGATTTCAGCTCAGGTCATGATCCCAGGGTCATGGAATTAAGCCTGTGTGGGGCTCTGGGCTGGGCATGGAGCCTGCTTAAGATTCTCTCTCTCCCTCTCTGTCTCTCTGTCTCTGTCTCTCTCTCTCTCTAAAATAAAAAAAATTAAAAAAAAGAAAAGAAAAGAAATGAGCTATCAAGTCATGGAAAGACACAGAGAAACTTCAAGTCATCTTAGAAATGAAAGAATCAATCTGAAAAGGTTACATACTGTAGGATACATGACATTCTGGAAAAGGCAAAAAACTATGGAGACAATAAAAAGATCAGTGGTTGCCATAGGTTGAAGGAAGGGTTGGATAAATAGGCAGAGCACAGTGGATTTTTAGAGTAGTGAAAACACTCTACATGATGATATAATGATGAATACATGTTATTATACATTTGTCCAAACCCACACAATGTACACCAATAGTGAACGCTAATATAAACTGTGGACTTTGGATGAAAATGATGTATCAATATAGATTCATCAGTTGTAAGAAATATACCACTCTGGTGACGAATGTGACTAATGGCGTAGGCTATGCATGTGTGAGGGAAGGAAAGATATTGGAAATTGCTATACCTTCCTCTCAATTTTATTGTGGACCTAAAACTGCTATTGACTATTTTAAATAATGCTTGAGAAAACTTTTTAACATCTACTTTCTCATCTACTAAGGGGAATTGTGGTGGCTATGAGCAGAGGTGACTTCGTGGGCACATGACCTGTGCAGGCTCATATAGCCCTGTGCTTGGAAAAGCGCATACTTGATTTAACCCTCTGTTGCTGCTATGTTGAAATTGTTAACAATATTTTTTAACAAACATCCAGTTTTTAAATTTTGTACCGGTTTATACAAATTGTATAGCTATTTCTGGCTGTAAAAGTCGTTCTCATAGACCTCCAACCAGGGGAATCATAACTGACCAGGGGCCTCAGTCATTAGGCTCTGAAATCCACTGCCATGTTTTCTCTGAGGCCACGCCTCCTGGGGGGCTGCTTCCAGTGAGCACCAGAGCGGGGCAGGGATACTAAGCAACACATATTCCTGGGATAGAGAGGACTCCAATAACTGCTGGCTTTGGTTCTAGCATTCCCTGAGTCTTGACAAAGCTACTTTAAAATCTGCAGCAGTCTAGATCACTTCCACCCAGCCTTCAATCCCCTTTTCCTCCAGTGTAGGTCAGACTAACACCAGAGTCTGAAGACTTCCCATCTTACTCTGGATCGCTCAGCATTTTCTCCCACACAGGCATTTCCATACAGGAAAACATGTTTGCACATTTGGTCCCCTTTTGGTGTCTGCTTTGTGGAGGATGTGGACTAACACTGGGGATATAAATATCACCTTCACAGATTTGTTCTTGGCATTATAATGGAGATAATACGTGAACCGATTAACACAGTGCCTTGCATATACAGAACATACATAAAAGTAGCTACTAATAATAATGGAAGTTGTAGTAATAGTCATTTTAACCCTTTCTTGATTGAGATCCATTCCTAGGATATTCCAATAAACTAGTCCTTCTGCCTTTTATCTTATTTTCCTCAGACTCATCCTCCATAACAACTTCCAGGGTGATCTGTTTGAATAGACCATTTACCCATGTTACTGAGTAGTTTAGAAGCCTTCAGTAATTATCACAGTTTATATATCGCATGAAATTGTAACAGGGAATTTGGATTATGCCTGATATTTTACCTGGGGAATAAAAAAAAACAAACCCTATCAGTCCACAGTCTACAGTCCATGATCCTTAATGTGTCATAAAAGACACCTCTTTCTGACCATAAATCATTTTGGTCCCATTTCTTGCCACTCTCAAACTGTACTTAAGCAACACCACCACACTGCTCGTTCTTCTCAGCACATGCTTTCTCTAGACTCCCTAACTTTTCCTAAGGTTTAGCCCCTTGTCAAGTAAGTTCTAGTAAGCCTCTCAAGCCACAGCTCTATTAGTCAGCTTTTCTTAGCGGCCACAGTTGGGGCCTTCTCACACAACAAGCCTTCTGAGTAACATCGCCAGCACTGCAAGGAGAGTTTTCTATTGCTCTCTTCCTTAATATGCCCTATTTTTTGACAAGGGTTTCAGATCGTTGAGGTTATATATTTAACATATCCATCATGTTTCTTTGTGTCTTCCTTGACTGTCAAGGAGTCCATTTCAAAGTGTGGGGGTTCAACATATCATTGTTAAAGGAAAGAGGGCACTAATGAATAAATCAAAATGCAAAGCTCTTTCTGGTGTCTTGAGTAGAAAGTTTTAGAATTCTTTGCCTCTTGCTTAAATGCCGATCTTAAGTAGAAAGTCACTTAGTTTTACATTTATCCAATTTTATACAAATACAAATTTTAATGAGTTTTGGTATAGTGAAGCATAAAATATTATAAAATTGTACTTTTAGAGAATACAAAATCAGAACACACTTAACCCTTAAAAAAAAAAAAAAACTTCCCACCTCTCCAATGACCCATATTTCTAAGCAATTTAATGTCATTGTATCTTTTGGGAATTTCAAAACTCTCGTTTTATGGTTGATTGAGTTCATCTCTTTCTATATGTATTTCTACCTTCATGTTTAATTTTCTCGGCATGAACATGAATATGTAACAAAGCACCACCAGAACCTCAATTTTATTATTATTATTTTTTATAATGGCATTTTTCTTTTGAGACTAGGGGTAGTAGGGTAATGTTTTAACACTAATAATCAAAGTTCACAGGATAGCATGCACCTATGAAAATAAATATTTCTCAAAATAAAGTCAGTTCATACTAGTTTATTTTTTAGTCTTAACAGAAGTTACTGATAATCAAATATAACTATTTTTAATTCATATAAATATTTATTTCATAGTTATCATTCATTTTCACAGAAATATTCCTAGGAAGAGTTGCCAAATGACAAAAAAAAGTAAACATGAATTCTGATAAAATAAGAGAATATATCTAATATTTTCCAGACAAGTTGAAAAGTTTTGGACCCTAATTAATGTTCTTTAATAAAACAGCATCAATGTGGAGGAAATAATATTCTATAAGCTATTAATTTCAGGGCATACATAATGCCAATAACAATGATGATAAGATACTATAATATGAATGCGTTATTTTCTAAGTTTAGTGTACCCCAATACTCCATTTTTTCTCTACCATTATTTGCTTTTCCATGAAAGATGTATTTGCACTGATGCATTAGTTTATATACAGCATTCAGTTCATCTTCTGATTAAAAGCACTTAGTTTGGAAGACGTTTTGGAGAGTGGAAATGTTAGTCTGGACCATACATTAGAAGGAATATAACTAATTCCTAAGGATCAAAAATATACCTTGTGTATATTATCTGATAGCAACTAGATAAATTACCTATAACCATACTAAAATTATTTTTGAAATTAGCCTCTTTTTCAGAGTGAGTTAATTCAAAATTACCTAAAATATAATTATGATTCATTTATCTGTGCCTTAATAAGAGGAGCAAAAATACTTTCCTGAATGGATGTCTATGCAAATTTTATATATTCCCTAAGCCCAAAATGACCTAAATATTAAGACTGAGAATTTGCCTGTTCTGAACTCTGATGCTATGCAATCATGCATATCATTTACAAAAACCAGAATATTCATGGCAGTTTTTAGATATATATTATATTCTGGAAATAAAATGTTGTTCATCTAAAGGATATTTTGAGTGACTAAGAAGGTTCTATTTCAGGGCAGTCATTTTTACACATAATATTATCAAATAAAACTATACTATAATTTTTTAGAGAGCAATAAATATATAATATATACATACACATATAGAACTAGAGACCTATAGCTTTGAAAAACTCTCCAGCCTCTAGCCAAGATCTATCTAAAAACAAAACAAAACAGAAACCTTCAATTAGCTCTTATGGACCAACACTAAAATAAGAAGCGAAACCATTTTAATGTTACTACATTATTCAAGGTGTTCAACATAAACCTATCAATGTACATTGAAATTACAATGTACATTGGAATGTACATTTCTGGGCCCAAGCCCCATTGGGCTTTGTGCTGACAGCTTGGGACCTCCTTGGGATTATCCCTCTCACCCTCTCTCTCTGTCCCTCCGCTGTTCATTCTGTCTCTCTCAAAATAAATAAACTTTTTTTTAAAAAGCCTATAAATGTTTGGCAAACTTACCATGCAGGTAAATACTGAACATTAAGCTTATGGACTTCCCATTAACTTCATAATCAAAGATATTTTATAAGCATAAAATGTTAGATACACTATATAAATAACATATATAAATTTATACACACACACACACACACACACACTCATACATAGCTAAAGTAATTTTGCTTTGGATAATGACCATCTAAAGAATTCAAAAAACCCTCCTATTGATAAGAAACTAGAAAATCTGTAACAAGATTCAAAATACACATCTCAGGTTCCAATCTAGAAGTATGAAGAAAGCCAGAAACATGAAGTAATATTTGTAATGTATTTCTCCCAGGATTCTCTAACAGTTCAGAAACAGAACTGACAGAATAAGAATCAGAGGAGATTTTGAGAGATTGATAGCCCCAAGGGATTAGAGTCTAAGAGGAACAAAGTTGAGGTTCATGAGAAAAAAAAATATGTTAATATCTTGGTCATCCTCCTAACCAGGCTTTGAGTTTAGACTCCTGCAAACACATTCAGACATGTTCATACAAGAAGTAACAGCTTTGAATCATTTCAATCTCTATAATTGGATTAAAGTTATCCAGTTTTGGGGAGGCTGGGTGGCTCAGTCAGTTAAGCTTCTGACTTCTGCTCAGGTCATTATCTCCTGGTTTGTGAATTCCAGCTCCACGTCAGGCTCTGTGCTGACAGCTCAGAGCCTGGAGCCTGCTTCAGATTCTGTGTCTCCCTCTCTCTCTGTCCCTCTCCTGCTCGCACTCTTTCTTTTTCTCAAAAGTAAATAACATTAAATTTTTTTTTAAAAAAAAGTTATCCAGCTTCATCAGAATAAAAAGTAAAACTTCTCTTGAGGGAGATAATGCCATTCTATACTCCCATGTATTCATAAAAATTGGCATTTAGTTAAAAAGAAAAGCATGTACATGTGGAAAAAAAGATAAGATTATACAGACATAAGAGAAATAACAGAGAATAGAAATGGATTCATTGAGAAGCCAAATAATGAAGCACTGAAATATAGATTTCGAAATAGCTATTCCTGCTATAAAAACACAGTATTGTAATCTAGGTCCAGGAATGGAAACCAGACCATTCTGAAGAAAAATATAAATTCAAATTGGGGAAGTGAAAAATATAATAACAGAAATTAATGTTTCAATGAGTAGGTTTACCAGCCAACTAGAGACAGCTAAATGAAATTGTATGGAAGAACATAATCAGAATGAACTCAGAAAGACAAAAAAAAAAAAAGATTTAAAAAATGTCAAAATGAGAAGAAGAGATGTAGGGGGTATACTGCAAGCATCTCAGGAAAGAACTGTAGTACCTGATGGAGAAGAATGAAGGGGGACATAAGCAATATTTGAAAAGATGTCTTCTAATTTTCCAAAATGGATACAGGAAATCAAACAACAGAAAACCTTATGACAAATTTGAAGCTGAAAAATCTACCACTGTGAAATTTACAATCGATATCTGCCTTCTGGGCCCTCTTTGTTTAGACCCTTTCATGATGCAAATGCAATGCAAAACCCCAACCACTGTTTATGAGGTGGAATGGGGCTTTGCCATTAGACCATAAAGCAGGCAAAGACTGGTGGTGTCCTTTTCTGTGTATCTATTCAAGATATTTAAATTCAACGTGCTCAGTATTTTTCTTTGAGAAGACTTTTTTGGTCTTTTCTATTTATTTTGACTTTGAAAATTATCAAAATCAGTCCTATGGACCAACATGGCTCCAACTGACCATACAATCAGGGGCAATGAGAAATCTAACAGGAATCTTGAAAAAGAGGAGTCACTTGCTGCCTGTATTAGTTTTTTTGTTTGTTTTATTTTGTTTTGTTTAGTGCTGGGACAAATTTAACATCTGAAAACAATACACATTTATCACCTCAGTTTCTGTGGGTCAATCTGTTCCACTTTAACTGGATCCTCTGTTCTGAGGACTGTATAGGCTAAAATCAAGGTATCAGCCTGTTACGTTCTCATTTGGCACTAGGGAAAGATGGACTCCTAAAGTTGCTCAGGTTGGTGGAAGAATTCATTTCTGTGGCTGTAGGATCCAGGCCCCGGAAGGCTTGCTAGCTGTGAACCATGGATGCTCTCAGCTACTCAGAGCCACTCTCAGATCCTTGCCATGTGGACCCCTCCATCTCAGCAATGGAAAACTTCACTGTGTTGAACCCTTCTCATACCTCAAATCTTTTTTTTCTTTCTTTGACCAGCAAGGGGAAAATTCACTGCTTTTAAACAGTTCTTGTGAATTAGTTTGGCCGACCCAGATTGTCTTCCGAAATCAAGCGTGGCATATAACACAACCTAATCACAAGAATAATATCCCATCACGCAGCCCTGGAACTTTAAAAGGAAGTGTAGAATCTTGGGGGAAGATCTTAGAATTCCACCTACCACAGTCCAGAAATGGTTTTACTAATGCAATCCTTACACTTAATAGAATCCCAACCCAACTAAGAGATGCCTATTATTATGTTCCTGATGGCACTGAACAAAGCACCTAAAACAGTGACCTAGCATCCCACTTGAACCTCAACATTCACCACTCAGTACACAGAAAGTAACTAGGACCTAAGGGTAAGACGATCTGAAATCACTATATGGGGAACTAGCTTCTAGATATTTGTCTCATTTTCTCTTTCTTAGGTAACAGATGACACATGGCAAAAGTTCACAGGAGCAAAGGTAATGCTAGGTTGACTGAAAATATTAGGGTAAAAGAAAATAGAGAAAAGGATGTATGATCATATCATAATGACCTGAAAAGAAAAAAGTTAAAAAACATTAAAAGTGGCACTAATTTATATTCACAGGCTTGGGAACACTAAGACATCAGCAGCATACGTCAAACATGGCTACCACACGGAACTTCACAACATGTAATGTGGGAGTGAGAAGCTGGCAGGACACAGCATCCCCTCCCTTTTCAAATATACGCCGAGTTAAAGGGTAGAACAGGGGGGAAAAAAAACAAGAAGACGAAAAAGATTCTAATACACACACATACACGAAAAACACATTTTCTTCAGAAGTCCATTATATCATAGTGCTTATAGCTATAACTCCCATAAAATATATTTTGAGACACATATTTCTTTCTGACTTTACCCCAGCTTTCTATCATTGGGTACACTTCTGAGGTAGAGGTGTGGTATACACCCCGTAGCCTAATATTGTTTAAATCCAATAACGTTAAACATTCTATCTAGAAATTATTGCTGGCTTTTATGTAAATTATACTAAGCCATATTTTAGCTTAAATAAGTGCTTCTCATTTTTAAAATATATCACGTTTGACTTTTCCCACTCAATCTTTATTGCATGAGCGCGTGGACGACTAAAACCACTGCCTTTGGTGACTTGGAATATAAACTAATATGTAGGCTTCTTGCAAAACAGCAGCATGCCACTCAATTTTGATTCATAAACATGTTCAACGTCATGATATTAAGAATTGGAAATTCATGGTTAAGGTTGATCAAAAAATTATTTTCATACATTAGGATTTAGAAACAGAATCAACTTTCTGTGACATCTAGACTTTCTAAATTTGATTATCATTTTTTTGCAGCATGGTATGTGGGCTAAGCTTTCATCTGATTTATTGTACATCGGATCCAATAAACAATATACTGATATCATTTGTCTCATTCTATGAAACCAAACATTGCACTGCACAGAATCTGCACATAAGAATAGTTTATTACAGTGACTAACTGAAATCTGTTTTAATAGAATCAAAAATGACACTTGGTATGTGTTGGGTGGCACCAATTCCAATACTTTAGAGAAATTTGCTTTAGTAGTTTGGTTGGGGGGGGGGGAATCCATCAAATGCAAGAAAAATAATTTCACCAATTTCCTAATTATTTCAATTGCAATCTTTGAAGCTAGATTTCAAACAGCACAATCATCAGATGTTTTATGCATGGCTATTGAATGTTACGAGGTACACTGGAATAGCTAATCATAAAAGTTAAAGATGTTTTATGGCAAAGCCAGTACACATGAAGACATATAAATCACAAAATATTTTATGTGAGGATTATGAAAGCACCCAATAAATTATCACAGTAGTTTATGAGAAACCAAAAGACCCCTGAAAAGAGTCTATTGCTCAGGAGTAGCAATACATGCATTTTGTAAAACAAATCACAAAAGATCAAACGAAAAATAATGTACAAAAAAATAACTTCAGGAACAAGAAAGACAAGAGCTTAATTGCTTTTTGATTCTTTTGTCTTTGGTATCCTTGACAAAGCCCAGAATTGCCTCAAGATAAAAAAACATTATATAAAAGAAAATGAATCCCAGGTCAAGGCTAAAACTTTTCAGAGAAGAGATATGGTAACACACACAAAAAAATATACATTTATGTCAGGAAAATCTAAAAGATAAAATGTGAAATAGCCATAAAATAATTATTTCTAAACCCCTAAACTACCCTAAAATTCACTCAAAACCAACACTGAAATATCAAACATTTTAAGTATAAACATTTAAAAAACATAGTTTTGAATTTTGAAGATTAATAGTCTTAAAGATGTTATGCATTATTTAATCTTAGTTATGAATTCTATTTACATTAGGCTGATTATTTCTCTATAGAGAAATTTTATTTGGCTTAATTGCCCAAGTAAGAAAGACAATGACTATTCTTTTAGATCAACTATTTCATTTAAAAACATTTTAAAAATGGTCAGTACATTTTTTTTTTTAAGTAGGCTCCACACCCACCATAGAGCCCAACACGGGGCTTAAAGTCACTACCATGAGATCATGACCAGAGTTGAGATCAAGATTCAGACATTTAACCAACTGAGCCACCCTGGCACCCCTAAAAATTGTCAGTACTTTTAAAACATCATTTAATAAATGGCCCCTTAACTGATTCAAACTAATGCTCAACAAATGATATCATTTTTAAATTGCCTAACTTTAGAGGATCTGGCCTACTGCATATAGTATGGCATAGGCATAAAGTTAACTTACTAGCCACCATAATCCTCCGAGGAAGAGAAGCTAAGCAATATCCAAAGTTCTAGGATAAAAGGGTGTTTGTAAACACCTAAATGAGATTGACATTTTCAAAGTTTCAAAGAGTATTCTGGTATGTAGAATGGTCCTAGCTGAAACAAAGAGGTTTGTAGTCTATCATAATTATATTTGTGAAACTCCAGAGCACCCTGCTTTTTGTTTGTGTATTTGAAATGACAACAGTCTAGAATTTCAATAAAGAGCCATAGATTTTTAAATAACTCTAAATTTCCTGTCAGTCAATATGTATGATCCACAGTTAATTGAGAGGGTACAAAGATTTAATGTTGTTCATAAAATGGTATGAATTGAGTATCAGATCAATAACCTACATGGCATCCTTGATTATACACTTCCTGACTTTCTTGTTCATCTCTCTTCATAAAAGGGAAACTTTACTTACAATTCACTTCCACCTCATTACAGTAAAGAGCACAATTATCACCTTTTAATTATATATTCATTAATGAGGCAAAAGGGTCCGGCAATCACCACACCACAACCCTGACACCTCTCGTTCCCTTTTTAAAGTCAGAGTCCTACGGTATTTGCCAGTATTTTCTTGAATTACTTTAAAACTGCAAAACAGAAACACCTATATCACTCCTTATTATATGTTTTATACAATTTTGATGAATTAGAATATATTGTGAGTACTTCTAATTGACAAAAACTCATGAAAAGAAGTCTGTGTTAAAAAATAGTAATATGAATGACTCCCACTACAGATTTGAAGAGAAAAAAAAATGCTGCATAAAACCAGAGCCTACTTCACTCCTAGAATTAACTGGTTTTATGATGTTATAATGTTCAGCTCTAGACTTTTGTTACAAAAAAAAATAAATAAGAAGAAGGATTGCCTCAAGAAAGAATTACATCTTACAGCAGCAGTAATGTGGGATATAACAATCAGGTCCCTGTTGCAAATACAGTGTGACAATATATTAGCATCTAACTGCATTCAAGGATCTCATTCAGATTACGAATTGAAGAGTTAATTTTTTTAATGTTAATGTATTTATTTATTTTGAGAGAGAGAGAGAGAGAGAGCAGGTGAGGGGCAGACAGAGAGGAAGACACAGAATCCGAAGCAGGCTTCAGGCTCCAAGCTGTCAGCACAGAGCTGGACATGGGGCTCAAACTCATGAGCCATGAGATCATGACCTGAGTCAAAGTAGGATGCTTAACCAACTGAGCCACCCAGGCGGCTCCCCCCACAACTTTTTAAAAATTTTTTAATGTTTATTTATTTTTGAGAGAGAGAGAGAGAGAGAGAGAGAGAGAGAGAGAGACATGAAATGAGAGTTCTTTGAAAGCAGAAGAAATCGAATCATTTTTTCCCCCACAAATATTTGTTGTATGTTGCCTATTTGCCAGGCTCTTTTCTAAGCGCTCGGTTTACTAGTTGATATTAGTGAACAACACAAAGATTTCTACCCTGCTGTAACTTACAGGATAAAGCAGAAGACAAAAATAAATGCTAGGAAAAAATATCTATCCTATCATACAGTAATAAATGCTAAGGAAGGAAAATGCCCACAACAAATAAAAAATAACAAACAAGAATGACTATATACATGAGACGTGTGAGACCACTACTATTTTGCTTGAAAAAGAGAGTAGAGTTAATATAAAGGGAGGAAAAAGTACTGTGTTTTAAAGTGCTTTCATATCACAATCTTAGTTTATTTTGATTACTTCCATTATTTGGAAATGAGTGTTTAGTCATGGTTGAAAGAGTACATAAGACTTTTACTTTAAGGATAAATAGAATTTTAAGAGGAGAATGAGAGGAAATGAGGGCATTCTAATAGAACAATAGCAAAAAGTAACAGTTCAAAGTGTATTCGAGGAATAGTGAAGGTAAACTTACTTATGAAACGCAGTCTGTACACACAATGGAAGCAAGCCTGGAATGGTATGCTAGATTAATGGATTGCTTAATTGAATTTGGAAACAAAGAAATAAATATAGAACTAAAACCCAAGTGTCAATATAAAATCTCATTGTTAAAAATTTATGCAATATTATTCATCCACTCATTCACTGAAAAAATATCTATTTAATGCCTACCACTTGTGAGGATCTGGGTTGTGCATACTATAAAGGTGAAGGAGACATCCTCTCGGATTTATAGTGCACATAACTTAGACACTATGACCCTTATTTAAACAAACAAACAAACAAAAAACGATAACTAATACACACAGTGGACTTATTAGGAAACAACACAGGACTGTATATGGATAACCATAGAGTTGGATACCAGCAGGTGAACATCACAGTCCCTGCCTGTAACCATTCTACATATTTTCTCCAAGTGTGGCATTCTTACCAAAAATGTCTAACACTTCCATGTATTTAGATAATGAAATGACTACTTCCTTATCTTTACTTAAATTATCTTTCTAGGGGCACCTGGGTGGCTCAGTCGGTTAAGTGTCCAACTTCAGCTCAGGTCATGATCTCACCGCTCATGTGTTCAAGCCCCGTGTCCAGCTCTGTGCTTAGAGCTCGGAGCTTGGAGCCTGCTTTGGATTCTGTGTCTCCCTCTCTCTCTGCCCCTCCCCTGCTTTCTCTTTCTCTCAATCTCTCTCTCTCTCTCTCCCCTTCAAAAATAAACATTAAAAGTTAAAAAAAAAATTACCTTTCTAGCCTGAGAACTGCTCAATCATTTCTTGAGGCCCTCTGGCTTGTGCATCATTTGCCTTTTTTTCTGGCTGTACAGAAGCATTTTGCCGGCTGCAGGTGATGGGTCTTTTTCAGTGTTTTACTCAATGTCCATTTATTATGATTAAAAAACATTAATCTTGCTTCAATAAAATGAAGAGGTCCTCCTTCCTAATGCTTCTCCCTTTTGAATTCTTTAATATGCTTAACTATTTATATTACACATATCAACCTGAACTAAATATGAATCAGTTTCATTTTCTCCTTTCTATGGGAGAGGTACTGATCACCTTCCAATAATCCTGCATCAATGACGTCTTCTGGTCTAACACTTCAAGCTGTCCCTCTGGCTGCTCAAATGAGAATTTAAAACAATCTGCTTGTGACTGCCTGCAGCTACTTTCCCTTACTTATGAGTTGGTTATATAGGCCCAGATATGGTGGGTAAAAGATACTTTTATTCAGATCAATTTTCCTGAAGAAAGCTGCCACAAATTTACTCATCTTTTGAGCTAACTCATCATTTATATCTCATATAAAACATTAACACCGATTTGGGGCATCAAAAGAAAGTATTTGACATTGAGTAATAAAAACAAATAGTTTATAAACAACAAAAGGATGTTATACATCCTTCCTTTAAATAGTAGAGGCAGCTTTCAAAATTCAAGTAAAGTATACAGGAAATAGAAGTAATCAAAGAAGTCATCTCTGTGTTATGTGCTTGTTATACTTCACTGGTTTAAATCAAAGAACAGACATTTAAAATTGAGAAAGTGTACTTTATTTATATTTCCCCCGTTATTATTACATAGGCTTAGAACAAAAATATTCTTCAAGGCATTGTAAAGCCATTTGGTATTTTCAAATGTTAAACACAAATTCTACCCATTTTGAACAAGTAAATTCTCTTTATATAACATTAATTCTATTCTAGTACCTGATAAAATGATTAATTTATGATCTGAAATCTTATATTATGAAACCATTGCTTCCAAAAATCAGCACTCTGTCAGATGTAAAACAAAGTTGAGTAGGGAGGGAAGGCCCCTCAACTGGCATTATAGAATTTTAAAGAATTTCCAGACGAAGGAAAACAGCACAGTCTTCAAACTCCAATAATGGCAATCTGCATAATAGCAGCTAGTTTGTCTTTTCAAGTTATAAAAAATACAATTAATCATGTTAGACATCAGAAAGCAAATCTGAGGGGCGCCTGGGTGGCTCAGTCGGTTAAGCGTCCGACTTCGGCTCAGGTCATGATCTCACGGTCCGTGGGTTCGAGCCCCGCGTCGGGCTCTGTGCTGACGGCTCAGAGCCTGGAGCCTGTTTCAGATTCTGTGTCTCCTTCTCTCTGTGACCCTCCCCCGTTCATGCTCTGTCTCTCTCTGTCTCAAAAATACATAAACGTTAAAAAAAAAAATTTTTAAAAAAAAAAGAAAGCAAATCTGAGACTGCTTTTGATGATCTATCCTTGTGTGGAAAAAAAAAGAAATTGTTGTGTGTTACCCAGTTGATTAATTCAGGCTCTAATTTT
Organism: Panthera uncia; assembly: GCF_023721935.1. Lineage (NCBI taxonomy): Eukaryota > Metazoa > Chordata > Mammalia > Carnivora > Felidae > Panthera > Panthera uncia. The sequence continues at coordinate 45,659,803 of NC_064813.1, forward strand.
TCCTATATGTTTTGTGCATGCAAAATTTCTTTGGGGGCTGATGGACTTCAAACAAGGGCTCTAATATATAAGAATGCTATCCTTGTTCAAAAACTATTGGTGCCATAGACACAAACATGTAAATGTATTTTAAAATCCTAAAGGAAATAATCAATTTCACTAACATTTATATTAGATCGGTTTACATTGATTCAACATAATCTGTTTGGTATACCTGGCTGTCTAGTTGTAGACAGTTTGTATCACAAACTTCATCAAGTTCATTTACAACATGGTACCTGAGACCATCGCCTAATATTTTTTGTTATCAATGCCCTATAAAGATAATACTAGGTACCTAAAGTTTAAGTACCAGAACCGACTCTTGGTTTCAGCTCAGGTCATTATCTTATGGTTTCTGAGTTTGAGCCCTGAATCGGCTCTGTGCCGACAATGTGGAGTCTGCTTGGGATTTCTCTCTCTCCCTCCCTCTCTCTCTCTGCCCCTCCCCACTCATTTGTACTAGTTTCCTCCCTCTCCCTCCCTCCCTCTCTCAAAATAAATAAATAAACTATAAAAAAAAAGATACCTAATCAAACTGAGTCACTTGTCCCTTCTATATGCTTATATACTATATGAATTCCTCTTATCATTACCTTTAACAATATTGTAATTAACTGTGATTGCCTGCCTTTTCCATCAGATAACAAAAAAAGTTGAGTGCCATACCATATTTTTCTTTGACATGGTTAAAGCCTCAACTTCATTGGTCCTTCTTTAGAATTCTCCTGCCTTCCTTGATTAGGATGCATAGCTGTTAATCACTCTAAGAGCAGCCTATACATTTTTTAAGTACATATTGCAATTAAATATTGACTTGTTTTGTGTATGGTCTATCATTTTATGCTCCATGAGATCAGAATTGTATTTATGTTCTTCAATACTTTATTCTCAGCACCTACCACAATGCCTGGAATAGTTAATGCTCAACAAATATCTGTGTCATCAGTCATTATACACTCAATAAATGCTAACTAATTCTGTTAAGGACTTTCAAGCTTTTCCCCCTACATTAAGCCCTTTATTCCAATAAAATCATATGTATCATTACAAATTATATTTACAAAAATGAAATATGTATGTATATACACACATACACGTGTATTTTGTATATGTTATGTTTGAATATAAAATAAATGTCAATAAGAATAAGACAAAGAACCCAATTAAAAAATACCTGAAGAGATATTTCACTAAGAAGATATTCAAATGGCCAATAATCATATAAACATATGAAAATGTGCTATCAGGGAAAAGCAAAATGAAACTATCATGAAGGAATGACCAGCTAAAGTAAAATAGAATGGGTTTAAAAATAAAATAACCTCCCAAATTAAGTATTAGTGGAAACATTGGGCAACTGTAACTTTCATACAGCACTGAATAGAATGTTATACAAAATTTTGGACAACTAGTTACAAGTTTCTAATTAAATATATATTTAATAACCCAGTGATTCCATTTTTCTCTATATATGTATCCAAGATAATAAATGCATATATCAGTAAAAGACCTCCAAGAGAATGTTCATAGCACCATATTTAAACAGTCAAAAGCTGAAAACAAACTACCTATTCACAGGCAAATTAACAAAATGCAGCACAGTCACACAATGGAAAACCACTCAGCTCTTACACCATCCCTGCCCCTCCTTGCCTGGTAACTGCTTATCTCCTGGATTGGGACTGACACTGATGTAACCAGATAGCCTCTCCCCCAGACCTGCACAGCCACTGGTCCCAGGCACCAACAGATAACTGTCCTGAGGTTTTATATGCTGGTCTATTTTTTTTCCTCTTTTTCTTCTCTTTGGAATCAGGCTCTTAGTTTCTTATTTGATTTTTGGTCATTCTTACTATATATATAATATAATTATATATATAATTATTTCTTTTCTCTATTCTAGTTGGTTGTTTAATCAGGCATTTTTACTCTATTCTCTTTCTCTCTCTGGATAACCTTACAGTTTATTTAATTCTCTGCCTGTTTTGTTTTGTTTTATTTTGTTTTTTCCTCCCTCTTTCATTTCTATATTTGTATGGGATAGATACTTTTTTTCCTTCTTTCCAGGGTTACATCAATGAAAAAAAAAAAAAATCAAAGCACACCTGGTGGAAGGTCCAAACAATCCACCACTACAAGCAGTGGGACAGAAGAGCCAAAGAAGCAACAAGAGTGCATGCAACAAACTCCAAAAATACTTCCTGAAGTTCCAGGCCCTAGACAGTGTATGACCACTTTTTAATATAGTAGTTCTCATAGGTGCGGGACATATAACAAACTATTAAAACATGTAAGAGACAAAAACCTGGCCAAAATGATAAATGGAATAATTCTCAAAAGATATTCCAGGAAGAAGTGACAGCCAGAGAATTGCTCAAAAGAGATATAAACAATATGTCTAAATAAGAATTTAGAATAATAGTTATAAGATTGACAGCTGGGCTTGAAAAAGCATAGAAGACAGCAGAGAATCTATGGCTGCAGAGATCAAAGACTTAAGAAATAATCACGATGAATTAAGAAATGTTGTAAATGATGGGGTGCCTGGGTGGCTCAGTCGGTTGAGTGTCCGACTTCAGCTCAGGTCATGATCTCACAGTCTGTGAGTTTGAGCCCCACATCATGCTCTGTGCTGACAGCTCAGAGCCTGGAGCCTGCTTCAGATTCTGTGTCTTCCTCTCTCTCTGCCACTCCCCTACTCATGCTCTATCTTTCTCCATCTCAAAATAAATAAACATTAAAAAAAATTAATGTTGTAAATGAGATGCAAAATAAACTAGATGCAGTGACAGCAAGGATGGGAGAAGCAGAGGAGAGAACAGGTGAAATAGAAGATAAAATTATGGAAAATGATGAAACTAAGAAAAGGTGAGAAAGGAAACTAGACCATGAGGGGAGATTTAGACACCTAAGTGATTCAATGAAAAGAAATAATATCCATATCATAGCAGTTCCTGAAGAAGAAAAAGAGAGAGAAAGGGGCAGAAAGTTTATTTGAACAGATTATAACTGAGAACTTCCTTAATCTGGAGAAAGAAACAGATATCCAAGTCCAGGAGGCACAGATAACTTCCCATAAAATCAACAAAAACAGTTCAACACCACAGCATATCATAGTGAAGCTGGCAAAATACAAAAATAAAGACAGAATTCTGAAAGCAGCTAGGCACAATGGGCCTTAACCTACAAAGAAAGACACATAAGGGTAGTAGTAGACCTGTTCATTGAAACTTGGCTGGCCAGAAGGAAGTGGCAGGAAATAGTCAATGTGCTGAATGGGAAAAATATGCAGCCAAGAATCCTTTATCCTGCAAGGTTGTCATTCAGAATAGAGGGAGAGATAAAGGCTTTCCCAGACAAAAACTAAGAGTTCATGACCACTAACCAGCCCTGCAGGAGGTGCTAAGTGGGACTCTGTGAGTAGAAAGCAGCAAAGTCTACAAAGGACCAGAGACATCACCACCAGCATGAAAACTACAGGTAACACAATGACACTAAATCCATATCTATCAATAATCACTCTGAAAGTAAATGGACTAAATGCCCCAATCAAAATACATAGGGTATCAGAATGGATTAAAAAAACAAAAACAAAAACAAAAACCAAGACCCATTTATATGCTGCCTATAACAGACTCATTTTAGACCTCTGGACACCTGCAACTTGAAAGTGAGGGGATAGAGAACCATCTTTCATGCTATCTATCAAGGAGAGCTAACAATTGTAAATGTTTATGTTCCCCATGTGAAAGCACCCAAATATATAAATAATTAATCTCAAACACAAATAAATGTACAGATAACAATACTGTGATTGCAGGGGACTTTAATACTCCACTTACAATGATGGACAGATCATCTAGGCAGAAAATCAATAAGGAAACAATGGCTCTGAGTGACACATTGGACCAGATGGATTTAACAGATATATTTAGAAATTTTCATCCCAAAGAAGCAGAATACATATTCTTCTTGAGGGCACATGGAACATTCTCCAAAATAGATCACATAGTAGGTCACAAAACAGCCCTCAACAGGTATAAAAGGATTGAGATCATACCATGAGTATTTTCATATCACAATGCTATGAAACTTGAAATCAACCCCAAGAAAAAAATTGGAAAGCCCCCAAATGTATTTGGAGGTTAAAAAACATCTTACTAAAGAATGAATGGGACAACCAGGAAATTAAAGAAAAATTTAAAAATATAGGGAAGCAAATGAAAATGAAAACACCACAGTCCAAACCCTTTGGGATGCAGCAAAGGCAATCCTATGGGAAAAATACATTGCAATCCAGATCTATCTCAAGAAGCAAGAAAGCTCCCAAGTACAGAACCTAACCGCACACCTAAAGGAACTAAAAGACAGCAGCTAAGAAAGCCCAAAGCCAGCATAAGAAGAGAAATAATTATGATTAGAGCAAAAATAAACAATATAGAATTTAAAAAACCAGTAGAACAGATCAATGAATCTAACAGCTGGTTTTTTGAAAGAACAAACAAAATTAATAAACCCCTAACCATATTTCTCAAAAAGAAAAGAGAGGGTACCCAAATAGATAAAATCACAAATGAAAGAGAACACAACCAACACCACAGAAATACAAATAATTATTAGAGAATACTATGAAAAATTATATGCCAACAAACTGACAATCTGGAAGAAATGGACAAATTCCTAGACATCCACACACTACCAAAACTCAAATGGGAAGAAACAGAAAATTTGAACAGACCCATAACCAGCAAAGAAATTGAATCAGTTATCAAAAATGTCCCAACATATAAGAGTCCTGGGCCAGATGGCTTCTTAGGGGAATTCTACAAGACATTTAAAGCAGAGATAATACCTATTCTTCTCAAGCTGTTCCAAAAATTAGAAATGAAAGGAAAGCTTCCAGACTCATTCTTTGGAGCCAGCATTACATTGATTCCCAAACCAGATAAAGACCCCACTAAAAAGGAGAATTACTGGCCAATATCTCTGATGAACATGGATGCAAAAATTCTCAACAAGATACTAGCAAATAGAATTCAACAGTATATTAAAAGAATTATTCACCATGGTCAACTGGGATTCCTTCCTGGGCTGCAGGGCTGGTTCAATATTTGCAAATCAATCCACATGATACATCACACTACTAGAAGAAAGAATAAGAAACATATGATCCTGTCAATAGATACAGAAAAAGCATTTGACAAAATACAGCATCCTTTCTAAAAACCCTCAAGAAAGTCAGGAAAGAAGAAACATACCTCAACATCATAAAAGCCATATATGAAAGGTCCACAGTTAATATCATCCTCAAAGGGGAAAAACTGAGGGCTTTCTCCCTGAGATCAGGAACCCAACAGGGATGCCCACTCTCACCAATGTTGTTTAACATAGTGTGAGAAGTCCTAGCCTCAGCAATCAGACAACAAGATGAAATAAAAGGCATCCAAACTGGCAAAGAAAAAGTCAAACTTTCACTTTTCACAGATGACATGATAGTCTAAATAGAAAACCCAAAAGACCCCACCAAAAAGCTACTAAAACTGATACATGAATTCAGCAAAGTAGCAGGATACAAAATCAATGTACAGAAATCAGTTGCATTTCTATACACCAATAATGAAGCAGCAGAAAGAGATCTCAAGGAATTGATCCCATTTACAATTGCACCAACAACCTAAAATACCGAAGAATAAACCTAACCAAAAAGGTAAAATATCTGTATGCTGAAAACTATAGAAAGCTCATGAAAGAAATTGAAGATGACACAAAGAAATGGAAAAACATTTGATGCTCATGGATTGGAAGAATATTGCTGAAATGTCAATACTACCCAAAGCAATCTACACATTCAATGCAATCCCAATCAAAATAGCACCAGTATTCTTCACAGAGCTAGAAAAAACAATCCTAAAATTTGTATGGAACCAGAAAAGACCTTGGATAGAGAAAGTAATTTTGAAAAAGAAAACCAAAACTGGAGGCATCACAATCCTGGACTTTTTAGCCTGGATTATGAAGCTGTAATAATCAAGACAGTATGGTATTGGCACAGAAACAGACACATAGACTAATGGAATAGAACAGGGAACCCAGAAATGGACTCAGAAATATATGGCCAACTAATATTTGACAAAACAGGAAAGAGTATCCGATGGAAAAAAGACAGTCTCTTTAGCAAATGGTGCTGGGAGAAGTGGATAGCAACATGCAGAAGAATGAAATTGGACCACTTTCTTACACCATACACAAAAATAAATTCAAAATGGATGAAAATACCTAAATATGAGACAAGAAACCATCAAAATCCTACAGAAGAAAACAGTCAACAACCTCTTGGACCTCAGCTGCAGCAACTTCTTACTTGACATGTCTCCAGAGGCAAGGGAAACAAAAGCAAAAATGAACTACTGGGACCTCATCAAGATAAAAACTTCTGCACTGCAAAGGAAACAATCAACAAAACTCAAAGGCAACAAACTCAAAGGCAACTGATGGAATGGGAGAAGACATTTGCAAATGATGTATCAGATAAAGGGTTAGTATCCAAAACCTATGAAGAACTTACCAAACTCAACAACTGAAAAACAAATAATCCAGTGAAGAAATGGGCAGAAGACATGAATAGACACTTTTCCAATGAAGACATCCAGATGGCACTCAACATCATTCATCATCAGAGAAAAACAAATCAAAACCAAAATGAGATACCACCTCACACTGTTCAGAGTGACTAAAATTAACAACTCAGGAAACAACAGATGTTGACGAGGATGTGGAGAAATGGGAACCCTCTTGCACTGTTGCTGGGAATGCAAACTGGTACAGCCACTCTGGAGAACAGTGTGGAGGTTCCTCAAAAAATTAAAAATAGAATTACTCTATGACTCTGCAATAGCACTTCTTGGAAATTTTCCAAAGGATACAGAAGTGCTGATTCATAGGGACACATGTACTGCAATGTTTATAGCAGTGCTATCAACGATAGCCAAATCATGGACAAGAGCCCAAATGTCCATCAACTGATGAATGGATAAAGAAGATGTGATATATTTATACAATGGAATACTACACAGTGATGGAAAAGAATGGAATCTTGCCATTTGGAAGAACATGGATGGAACTGGAGGATATTATGCTAAGTGAAGTAAGTCAGTCAGAGAAAGAGAGATATCATATGATTACACTCATATGTGGAATCTGAGAAACTTAACAGAAGACCATAGGGGACAGGAAGGAAAAATAAACAGAGAGGGAGGCAAATCATAAGAAACTCTTAAATACAGAGAAGAAACTAAGGGTTGGTGGGGGTTGGGGATTGGGGAGGTGGGGGAGGTGAGTGATTGGCATTGAGGAGGGCACATGTTGGGATGAGCACTGGGTGTTGCATGTAAGTGATTAATCATTGGAATCTACTCCTGAAGTCAAAACTACACTGTATGCTAACTTGACAATAAATTTAAAAATAAATAAATACATAATCTAAAAAAAAAAGGAGTTTCTATAGACTTTCATCGTGCATGAAAGACATGCATACCATAAATATTCTGCATCTTGCTCTGGATAATAGTTACCATGATGATATCTATGTTAAAGAAAAACTGGTGCATATAGGTAACATTTTTAAAGTACATGGGTGTCTTACTCTTTCAAAAGAAAAAATAATAGGGAAAGCCTATGAAGGGTAAAATGATGGCATTTTCCCTAACAGATATGAAGACTTCTGTTAATGGCTAAGTTATCGATACAAGAAAAAATAAATCAATATAACACGAGAGAACAGAACAATCAACTTGTTCATGGATGAATACTTGGCCAATGAAAGAGATGGTATTTCATATCACCGAGGGAAGTATGTAATTTTCAACTGGTGGTGCTGACACCATTGATTCTCTGCAGAAGGAAGAAAGGGAGGGAGGGAGGACGGATTCCTGCCTTAGATTCTCCACAAAAATTAGTATCCAGTAGAAAATAAACTTAAAGCAAAACCTTTAAAAGTTTTAGAATAAAACATGGAAGAATATATTCCTCATATTAAAATACATCATTTTTATAGTGCTCACTTGATCAAGCACTGTGCACCAAGCACTTTTGCAATCTTGACAACAATCAACTCTATGAACTAGAGACTACTACATCCTCATTTTATAAATGAGCAAACTGGGCCTCAAGGATGCATTAGTTTTCCACTGATGAATAATCACAAGCCTGCAATCTGAAAACATCACAAACATATTATCTCATGAGTCTCTGGGTCCGTAACGATGCACACTTTGGCTGGAATGTCTGCTCCAGGACTCAAAACGCTGAAATCAGGGTGTTGGTTGGCTGTGTACTCATCTGGAAGCTCCACCAGAAAGATTCCCTTCCTAGTGGTTGGCAGAAATAATCTCCTTGGGGGCATATGACTGAAGTCCCCATTGTCTTGCTAGCAGGTGACCAGGGACCGCTTTCAGGTCCTTCCCACATGAGCTTCTCTCTCTCACATTTATAGTCTATCTGACATAAGGACTTCTCCTTAGGCATAAGCCCTTATACACTTCATTCCCTCTAACTTTAGGAAGGATCAGTCCCTTCTAAAGACTAAGCTGCTTAAGTCAGTCCCATTGCAAAAATCTCCCTTTTGACTAATAGTCAACTGTTAAGTTCCTATCTCAGGTATGATATCCCATCATATCCACAAGTTCTGCAACCATCAGAAAAAAACGGGGTGGGGGGGGAATTTTAGAATTCCACTTACCACACAGGATTTAAGTAATTTGCCTGAGATTATTACTCCAGCTAGTGTAGAAGGGAGTGAAGATTCAAATCCAGTATAAATGGCTTAGAACCGTGTTCTCAATCACTGCACTGTTACTTACACAGTAATGCCTTTTTATGAAAACAAAAACAGGCAAATAATGGAAAATAGTAATACATTTTACTATTTTAAAAATTGAAAAGTCTGCTCCACAAAAGATGTATTAGAGTCAAAAGACAAGCTACAAACTGGAAAACATATCTGCAACTATAAAAATGAGAGATAAGAGAGAAAAAGGTAGGGAAGGAGGAAGAAGATAGATTTTATTCACTTGTGTGTATAACTATATAAAAAATCCATAAGAAAAAAATAGAAACTTTATTTGCAGCAAATAAGGAGACCACAGGGAATAACTTTTGAAACTATGACTCCCTGAGTAGGGGTGAATGGATTCCTTTTATTTAGAATTAGATGAATATTTAGATAGGGGAGCCCTGTCACTGTATGTACAGGTGACCATAAGATGTGACTTAAGGAAACACGCCTATACATACATTGTATGTAAATGAGGCTTGTGCTCCTCCTGGAGCAGAGATTTTAGTATTATAATGAGGTAAAGGTAAGTCATTCTAGAGGTCACTCCATGGTCCATCTGCTCAAGCATGAGTTGGGGGTTAAGTTCAAACTGGTCTAGGTGTCCTGGGCAGTCATTATTGCTTGAGGAGTAGTTTGGTTTCCATCAGAGGATGTTATGCCCATGGGTCTTTTGCCTTAGTTAGAGATAAGGTGGAATGAACAGCTTGAGGAGAAATATGGGACAAAGGTCAATGTGTACAAGCAGGTGGGCAGTAAAGGTCATTATCTTGGGTCGTTATTGACACCACTGGTAACTTTTTTTTTTTTACCTTTTATAATAAATACATTTTATAATAAAATATGTATATATAATTTACATTTACATATATGTGTGTTTATGTCTTTCTAAGGTGAAATTTAAAATTTGCTGTTTTGCCTCTTTATATTGAAAAATACTTAAAAGATTATATAAGAATCAAGCTATATTAACTGATAATATTAACCAAAGAAAGACAAGCCATACTTATATTGAGACTATCCTATTTCATTAAAAATAATTTTTTTTAATTTGTACTGAAGCTTAGCATTGGAATGAAAAATTCTAAAGTTTTAGGCAAAACTTCATTACCACAGTCATAATTATCACTTCAGTGGTTGGGAATTAATAAAATGATGCATTATGCTAGATTTCAGATATTTAATATCTTGACAAAAGAGAATTTATTACTAAAATAACATTTGGTGTATAATCATTATCTTCAATGGATTTTCTATGATATGAAGAAAATACAAGGTTGCTCATTACTAAATTGAAATGGTTTTGAGCATTCTCCTTAGCTCAAAAATCTAGATCAAAAACTCTAAGTGACTATCCCTGAGTCATCACATATTTCTGATGAATATTATGTACTTTCTCTCTTTTAAAACCCTTCATATGCTTGTTTCTTTCATAATCATTTATCATTAAATATGTATAACTGACCTCAGCAAAAATTTCAACTTTCTTCTTATTTCAACCTCTAAAACCTATTCTATATGGAGACTGCATAAATATATTTCATTATTTTGTAATATTTGTGTACACTTTCAATAATTATTTTTATAATGCCTTAAATATAAGTACATTACATTGTCAAGGTATATTTTTATTAAATTTCAAAGTGAGAATTTTTTCAACTTTATATGTAAGATACTACTAACACAAAGAAAAGGAAAACAAGGCTGCTAGTAGATGATACAGTTTTAGGAGAGATGACTACATCAACCAGCAATGAAAATGTCTCCAGAAGATTTAACAAAGTACACTGAAGTAACAAAAGCCAGTCGGTCTAGTAGTCAATTTGTGCAAAGTTTTTTCAGTCTCACATATAGAATAACAAGACTTTACATTAAGAGAATCCCTTGGGGCAACTGGGTGGCTCAGTTGGTTGAGTGTCCAACTCTTGATTTCAGCACAAGTCATGATCCCAGGGTCATAAGATGGGGGCTCTCTGCTGGGCATGGAGCACGAGAGAGAGAGAGAGAGAGAGAGAGAGAGAGAGAGAGAGAGAGAGAACCCCTTGAGTTTTCTGTTACTCCACTATACATTTAACTCTAGAAAGTAAAATAAGAAATATGATAGGTGTAGGAATTTTTAAAAACTTGCAAATACCTATTTTCTATTCACTTTCAAAGAGCAAAGAGTGTTTGCAACTTGTTTATTCTAACTGTGTTTGAAGATCAGGATGAGGCCTATTGTAAAACATAAGGGAATAAACTGTCACAGGAGAGTGAGACACAGGAAATAAATCTATGTAAAGTCACCTCACAGAAGTCTTAGGAGACATCTATTCAGAAGTAATAAAGCTGAATATAAAGAGGGGGGGAAAAGTAACAATAAAGTAGATCTAACATGGAACTTTTATTCTTGAATATCAAAGTCAATAAATGGAAAGACATTTTCCTAGTAGCCATAAAAGTAAACACCAAAAAAAAAATGTTTTCTTTTAAAACCATAGCATAAACTTGTGAAAAATTCTCAATCAGCTTTTTAGAACACACAGAAGAGTTGAAAGAAAAACTGAAAAATAGAACAGAGAGAGAATATAACATATAGAACATGAAAACAGAAGAAAAAATCCCCAGTGACAGGTTTTTTTTTCTTCCCCGTGGGAAAAAAGAGCAAAATAAAAGGACTAGGGTATTAGTAAGGCTACAGAAATGATACCAGAGTAAAAACAAAACATACTTCTTTTTGAAACAACATTTAAACAAAATTTGTATGTTGCCAAAAGATAAGCACGATTATTCCAATGTAAAAGAGTGTCAAAAAATGATTTAAATTGACTTAAAACACAAATAAAAATGTAGGTATATGATCCTATTTAAGAGAATATATGTACACTTGTTTGTGTAATATTCAATTATTGAGCATTAGTTCATATAATTTCCAGATAATAGCAATTAGAGAATAAAATAAGTTATGGTTTTATAGGTAGATCTTCAATCATAAGCAATCTCATTTGAGGAAAACATTTTGCTTTAATTGGGGTGATAATTTTTAGCTTAGAACTAGAATCATACTTGAATTTCTAAGAAATATTATATAAGTTTGAGTGTGGTTTATGGGGCAAGATTTTCTGGGTAGAAGCTTCTTCTTATTGGTTTCCTAATTTGGTGTATATGGCTTAACTTCTGTGTGCTCTATTTTCTTTAGTGAAGTAAATATTATTAATAAGTACATTTCTTGATTTTTAGTTGGCACACAGATTCAAAATTCAGCATTTTCCTTTGGTCTTCATATAAAGCATGAAAATGTAACAAAGAAACAAAAAATACATTATGATTTTGGTAGAAGTAGGTAACATTCATCACCTGCAGTTTAAATCTGTTTCACAGCTAAAGAAATGGTAGAGGCCATTTGAAAAGATGTGAAGAAAAGAAATACAAAGAGACTTAAGAAGGGACCAATAAAAAGATTTAAGAAAACACTAGAATAAAAACACTTTAGTACAGGTGAAGAAAAGACCCTGACGTGGAAAATATGTATTTATTGTTTGCAAAAAAAGATGCAGACACTGGGATCAGTAGTGTTATCATCAGAATTTGAGAGGAGACAGGGAATCCATCTACAGCAAAAGCAAATACAGCAGGACTATGTTAATGATATTGTCTGCATTTGAAGTATCAGATAAGAAGAGACACTATGGGGGCACCTGGGTGGCTCAGTCAGTTACCAGTCTGACTCTTGGTTTTGATTCAGGTCATCATCTCATGGTTTCCTGGTTCAATCCCCATATCATGCTCGGTGCTAACAATGCAGAGCCTGCTTAGAATTCTCTCTCTCCCTCTCTCTTTGCCTGTCTCCAACTTGCACTCTGCCTCTTTTTAAACAAAGAACCTTGGAGGAGGAGGAAG